>NC_142938.1:27397750-27462750 GCF_046866305.1 Octopus bimaculoides | reverse complement strand
TTCAAAATGCAAAAAAAAAATCTTGACGTAACGTTACAAGAATGCAAAGTCAAAATTTAAAAGATTATAGAAGACAGTAATAATAAAATTGATACAAAATGATAAGAGGATTGTCTAATAAATGGAAGGGAATTTTCACAATGTAATTCAAAAGTAACTAGCAGATATTATTAGAATAAAAGAAAAGAGATATACTTATTACTAAAAAACTAGAAATTAAAGATCGTAAAATAAAGAAAATAATAACAATGATTATCATCGTAATAACAAAATATAAGTAAATAAATGTATTTAGAGACAATATTTACGAAATTTAGGGATTGATATCAGCAATAAAATATGAACATTATTAAATTAAAACAGTAAGAAATTTGAAGATATAAGTAAATATTTTTAAAATATTCATAGAATGTATGGAAAACAATGAGAATAAAATCAATATAAATTAATTTGCTAAATTTGCTAAGATGAGAAGGGAGATTTATTAAGATATTAATAAATGATTATTTGATAGTTTTGGTATAAAGAGAGAAAAATCATATATGTACAGAGACAAGGTTGACAAAATATTGAGTTTGATATATCAAGAAGAAGAATATTAAATTTAAGATTAAAGGTTCAAATACATAAGTAAATAGCGAATAAGTTATAATGTAGAAGATTGATATAATTTGTATTGTATATTTGGATAGATTAAAGCATATAAAACAAGTATGTGGAAAAACAATATTAATATGCATTCATTAAATATTGTTCAAAATACATAATTATAGTTATAATATTGTTTAAAATACATTATTATAGTTATAATATTGTTTAGATACTCTAAAAAATATAAAGGTGAGCTGGCAGAATCATTAACATGCGGATAAAATGCTTAGCTTCATTTCGTCCATCTTTATGATCTGAATTTAAATTCTGCCGAAGTTTACCTGTCATCTTTTCGCGGTCGATAAAATATATACCAGTTGAGTACAGTGATCAATATAATAGACTTACACCTTTCCCCAAAATTGATGGCCTTGTGCAAAACCTTGGAGCCTACACACGCACACACACACATATATAGATAAATATATTATACATGTATTTATGTATGCGTGCAGGAACTGTAGAAACTATAAGAAAAACTGAACACCGTCACCTTTACCCTCAACGGCAACTGTCAACAAATCTAACAGTACATATCAATCTGTCATTTCTAGCACACCTATTCAAAAACTGATTATACTTAATATTGAAGGAAAAATTGAAAAGAAGTCTGCTGCACAATGTTATCCCACTCACACCCCACAAAATAACCAAAGAGGATCTTCACCCACATTAACATTATTGTTTATTTTAATCTACGTACGTTTTGTGTTTCTTTGTTTTGTTTTAAATCTCATGCCTGTTTGCATCACTATTATGTAAAACGTAGGAAAGAAATTTAATTGAATGGATATTTACGACACGCGGCTTGTCAGTGCAAGTTTTCTACTGGCCAATGTATTATAGTTTAAACAGTTTGGTAAGTTACTTAAAGCCAAAGTATTATAGTTAGAAACAGAAAATAACATTTAGATACTTAAAAATAAACGAGCATAAATCCTCCATACAACATAAAAAATATCACAAAAATAAACACAAACGACAATGGAAAACAGCAGTGTATATAAGTAGCTAGCTCTCCAGTTTTAAGTCAGTTTCCTTTTCTAGGATTTCCGGTCTTTCCACTAATGGTGTAATGGACTTTCTTCGAAATGAATTTCCTGCCGCTTGTTACATCAGAATAAATTAGAAAGAAGTATAAGTAACGAAATCTTCTTAGCAGAAGCACGATATTTTGTGGTATATATATATATATATATATATATATATATATATATATATATATATATATATATATATATATATATATATGTATATATATATATATATATATATATATATATATATATATATATATATATATATATATATACGTGTGTATGTATGTATATACATACATAACTATAAAAATATAATGTGGTGCCAGGTGCATATGAAGAATGCACTAGCATTTTTTGGTTCAGGCTTGTTCATAAATAGAACTGAAAGCGGAAACAATCGCTACATACGTAATGAAGTAAACTTCAGTGGATTCAGATACTATCAACGATATAACACAGCGAAGAAACTTCTTCCTACAAGCAGCAGGAAGAGTCAGTTATCGATATATGCAACTGATCAGGAAAACTACATTAGTTAACTATTTGCCATATTTACACAAGAAATTAGTGTGTTTTCATCAACTTAGAACTATATTATTTAAAGGAAGAGTGAAAGAAAATTACGCCAATCATTCCTTTCACAAAAGCAGCAGCAAATAAAGAAAAATAAACTGGCTTTCAGGTTATTTTCAGAAAATTGGCTGTATGAAAAAAAAAAAAAAAAGATCAGGTAGTATTTGTTGTTTAGTATCAAGTCAACCTTGCCTAAATAAAGCAATGATTAAAATCATTTCACCAATGTTATTTTTGTTGTTAAACTACATATTAATGGTGACTTGGGATTAAACAAACGACTCATGGAATGTCGTGTTAGGGAGTAGTGTATCAGGATTTTGAAATTTTCTCATACCAGAGATTGACAGATTGATCCGAATGACTGCAACTAATACTTCGATGCTGATATAAACTGGGTGGTACTTACCCTCTCTGTTTCTCTTTCTCTTTCTCTCATATGCATATATATATATATATATATATATATATATATATATATATATATATATATATATATATATATATATATATATATATATATATATATATATATATGTATATATATATACACATACATATATATTCTTTTATTCTTTTACTAGTTTCAGTCATTTTACTGCGGCCAAGCTGGAGCACCGCCTTATATATATATATATATATATATATATATATATATATATATATATATATATATATATATATATATATATATATATATATATATATATATATATATATATATGTATATATATATATATATATATATATATATATGGATATAGCATTTTATATTATCTGGGTAATAGCCTTATAGCATGCTGTCCAAGGTCCCTTTCGCGTATCGGCTACCAGATGCTATTATACAGTAATAATTCTCCTTTTATTGGTTATCCTTAAGTATCGGTAGAGTATACACAAAAGAATTCCGCAAGCATCCATAGAACATATACAAAATAATTTTGATACGAGAAGATGGAATGAACAGGCTTTATTAGAAATCGCTACAGTTGTTTCAACGCATCATTATTAGCTGGTAATTGCTGAACTTTATATATATATAAATTATACTCAATATTGAATCATCAATAGCAGTATACATGCATGTCTCAATGAGTATGGTCCAAAGGACTGTTAGATTATGTTCAGTTTCTCTTTATCTTATACCTACACCATTATTTTTATCATTCCATTGACAGAAGAAAAAAAGAACAAAACAAAACACGGAAATAAAAAGATATACAAATGAGAAAAATATAAAACATTGGAAGTAACCCGTGACATTTAATCTACCGTTCCACTAATTTGGAAGAAACCTGTGATATTTAATATAATATCAATAATTTTAACTGTAGACTTAAAAGGTCGTTTTTGGAATTTGGAAGAAACCTGTGATATTGAATACTATATCAATAATTTATTTATATATATATATATGTGTTTATTAAGGGTGTTTTATTATCATTATTAGTATGATTATATTTCTATCTATCTAAATTATGTAATTTCGTGATAATTTGTATATGTGTAGAGTTACTTAGTAATAAGTGAAACTGCTACAGGATAGATTTTACCATAACGTACTCATTTATATGTTCTTGCAAGACCTAGTTGTAGAAAGAATATTGCATGTATTTCCATATTAGAATTATTATACGTGAATAGACATATCACGATGTTTGGAGCTAAGTTAGTCAGAAAGAATAAGTTTAATAAAGTTACCCTATAACATTACATTTCTGTTTGAGCGTAAACTCAAAATTCTAATTGAAGTGATATAAATAAAGAAAAATGTATCAATGTATGAATGTATTTGGACGTGAACGAAAACGTCTATGTAACCAATGCGATCGAAGATAGAAAATACAGGTAATGGGTGTATATGCTCATTTGTAGAGTTATTGGTCTTTCATCAGCACCAGTGGGTATTTAAGCAATGTGGTAGATCATGCGTTGGATGTAGTTCTGATGAAAGGGCAATAAGACTTGAAATATGCACATACACCCATTACGTATCTTTTCTATCTCCGATCGCATTCCTTACTACTGGACGATAGTCTGCGATTGGTCGAGAAAGGTCACATTGTGTGGCAGTTTGATGTTGGTATTGCAGCGACAACAATTACTTGGAGAAAACCGCATGGTGAGCAGGAAATCGACTGCATGATAGACAGGAAATCGGTCACGTAGTTACGGAAAGTGGGAAGGAGAAGTAGGTATGGGAGTATATATGTCAATATTTGTACATGTATATGCCCATATATCTGCGTGTATGCATCCATACATATACCAGTCTGTATGTGTGCGTAGATGTACATCTACTCAACCGCGCGCGCACGCACACACACAAACACACACACACACGCACACGCACATGCATACAGACGCGCACGCATGTGCGCAACATTTACACACACACGCACAAACACACACCCTCACTCACACGCGCACGCGCACTTTTATTTCCATGTACATAGGCATATGAGCACATGCCCACACAAACGTGTGTACGTGTACATACACGAATACGCACGAGTACACATGTATATGGGATGCAAGCGCGCACGTGTACACCAGTGTGCACATGTCCGTGCTTATGCGTACGGTGAGCAGATGAGATACGCGCACTCACGCAGACGCGTGTGTATGTGCACATATACTCGTGTGGTTATGCACAAAGGTTGAGAGTATGCGAGTAGACAGGCATGGAGAAGTGTTGGGGATTGGTGATTTGCGGTTCTGTTCATGGGGATTAGTTTATGACGGTGACCTTGGTGCAGGCAGCGCTGGAGGTAGCTGGCATTAAGGAGGTATATCCGGGTTGCTGGTGGCTAGTGGCTTGAAATTTACCAGAAGCGTGTACATCTGGTGACAGCAATAAGATATCGCATATTTCTTATCAATGGATACTGTTGGTTGGTAGATGATATGCAGTCTTTCGCGGAGGCAAATCTCGGAATTAGGAGCACAGGGTGAATATGGTGACGCCCTGTCCACAATAGTCCACTTGAAACTGAGTGTTTCGTCTCGGAGGTCACGAAGTTTCCAGAGAAAGCCCGACAGTGAAGTGGAGTTCTCTCTGTCCCTGGGTCTAAATGAATGCTAGTTCTGGGCGTATCTTCCCTTGAAGTCATTGGCTGTCGTTCTAGCACAGCGCCTAGTAATGCCATCGGATGGTGTAAAAGTGTAAGGATGGCTCTGTATACTTTAGAGAGGCAGGATCTTTCTAACGAGCAGGTAGTAGGGTTTCGGTGTATATATAAATAAATGAATATATAAATATAAATACACACACACACACACATACAAATTTATATATGCATATTAATGTACATATTTATGTGCATATATCAACCTATATGATTAAGTATTTAAAAAAATCAACATGGTAAAGTAAGGAGGCTTGTGTATTTAATTGAAGGTATTGGTAGTTGAGAGCCTATTACACAGTTTCGACTACACAAATTGATTCATATGGTATAGGTCCTGAGGGACTTTAGTAAACACTTGCTTAAAATTCCATGCAATAGTATGGAACACATATACTCATGATTGCAATGTAAAAGTCTGAAACACTCTTAGCTGTATTTATTGATGGATGTTTAACCTTCAGAGCAAACTTCAGTATGTTTCATTCTTGCGATCTTATGAACTGAGTGTAAAATTATGTCATGTGCAAGAATATATAGATATGAAGTTTTTCAAATATATCGAAGCTTTTGGGAAGCTTTTGCAAATATATAGAAGAGAGAGTGGGGTGAAAAATAAAAAAAAACTGATGGATTGGAGAAAAACACAAAGATAAAAGAAAGGAAAGTTTTCATAGACGTAGAGTTTTCTGTCTGTCTGTAAATTTCTGTCTAAATTGATTTGTTTATGTTTATAGAAAGATAGACAGGTTGCGAGAATGAAAAGGAAAATGAACAGTGTAGTGTAAGCAGCGCAGCGGAAGAGAAGTACAAAAATACAGAAAGAGAGAGAGAGGGAAAAATAAAGAGCGAGAACTCAGAAGAGAGAGAGAGAAGTTAAGAGGGAGAACTTAGGAGACAGAAAGAAATTAATTGAGAGAATTTAGAAGAGAGAGAGAAAGATTAAGAGAGAGAGAGAGAGAGAGAGAGAGAGAGAGAGAGAGAGAGAGAGATTAAGAGAAAGAGAGAAATTAAGACAGATCGGGAGAGAGAGAGAGAGAGTGACAAAGATAATGCGAGAAAAAGAGAGGGAGAGTGGGAAAGAGAGAGAGAGAGAGAGAGAGAGCGAGAGAGGAAGAGAAGAAAAAATTGCTTGGCTAATTAACAAACATCATAGTAGGGAAGAAACTGGTTATGATCAGACACTAATAGTTGGAAAGAACCTATTTGAAACGAAATTTAATGGATTTAATGAATAAATAAATATATAAAGTGCATTAATATTTAAAAGCAATCCTTTGAAATCTTCAATAAAATACGAAAATGCAAACATTGAACGGTGAATTAAAAATTTGTCCATATATCGGGGCTATGTAAAGAAAGAAAGTATCCTAATGTTTAAATAATTATTGGTAAGTGTGTCATTGATATAAAAGGAAGGAAAGTTATTTCAAATATAATAAATGATAACTGGATGAAATATTTTGCAGTGTACCAATTTTTGAGAAAACTAAGATGCGTTACGTTAAATATAGAAAAATACGTAAATAAATGAAAATAGAAGAAAAAAATATGAATATATCTGTGTATCACTGGAAGTTTTATGGTGGAGAGGAGGAAGATATGACGGGAAAATTGACTCAGAGCGATGGGTTAAAACTTTATAGTGGAAATAAGCAGGAAAAATGAATGGAATGGGATGGTATAGAGAGTGAAAGAGAAATAGTATAAACCAAAAAGGGGAGTGGTCAGAGAAAACCACGTTAGTTGTTAAAATGAAAGTTGAAAATTAATTTGTAAGATATTAAAAGGAACTAAGAAAAGAAGTTATAGGATTAAATTAAAATAAATTTTCAAAGTTTAAACAGACAAAAATTTAAATCGATAAAATTAAATTAAAACAAAATGCATCAAATTAATGAAGAAGGTTGAGTTAAGAAAAGGGGGATGTTGAAAGTGTAGAAAATTTAAATGTGAGAAGTAACGACCAAAAGGAAACATTTAAGGTAACGACCAAAAGTGAAGATATTGGGGATTATAGAGTATCAAGGTTCTAAGGTGAAAATATGCACTTAAATGTGAATTAGTACTCATTGAAGGTAAATTTAATAAATTGTTAAAACCTTAAAATATATATACCTAGTAAAATATATGTAGAGGAGGAATCATATTTTAGTCATATATAAGGCATCCCAGACAGCTCGAGACATCAGTGAGGTATTTGGTAAAGATGTGACGAATGAGAACACTGTACGTCGATAGTTTGTGAATATATGTAGTCAAATAATATTTTAGTCAAATTTTCTCCAAGAGAATTGACCTGATTATATTGACTAATATTGGTTGTTTAATTGCAATTCACTTATCATTTCATCTAATTAGTTGATGTATACAACTGCTGTAATTGCCTACAAGGTCTCATGAAGCTGTCGTGGATGACACCAGCTCTGGATCACCAAACAGACACCATTAACCTTTTTTGGTGAATATTCTTTCTTGGATTGTGTTTTGGCACTTTGTCTCTATCCAACCAACGTGTAGAACGATTGCCATTGTTGAAAAGAATCCATTTTTCGTCGCACGTAACAATACAATATAAAAATGGTTCTCTTTATGCCGTGACAGCAAAGAACAACAAGTTTCAAGACAGCGTGTCACTTGATGCTCGTTCAGTCCGTGTGGTCCCCACTTGTCCAGCTTCTTTACTTTGCCGATTTATTTCAGGTGGTCCAATATAGTTGGAATCCAAACATCAAACCTTGCTGCTAACTCACGCATAGTTTGAGATATATCCGCTTCTACTACAGTTTCCAGCTCATCATTATTCACCTTGGTCTCAGGTCTACCACGGGGATGATTATCAAGAGTAAAGTCACCAGAGCGGAACTTCTCAAACCATTGACGTACAGTGTGCTCATTCGCCACAACTACATCACACACCTCAATGATGTTTCGAGCTGTCCGGGATGCATTGATTCTACGATGGAACTCATATTGATAAACACATATTTTTTGTCTATCCATGGGTTCATAAAAATTGATTTACAAGAGAAAACAATATAATCAGACACTATGAATTGCATTTCGAATAGTGATGACATAACTCTTCAATGTTGCATAGGAAAATCGGACGTTTTGTTCTTAATGACCTAATATACGCGGTCTGAGGAATTAGGTAGCCAGATATTCGGGAGTGATGTAGTCGCAAAAATTGTTTGGTAGTCATGACTGTGTTACCCTGCTTGTGTGGCATGGTGCAGAGTGAGACATAGCTGTCAGACATAGTTGTCAGGCATAGTTGTCAGACATAGTTGTCAGACATAGTTGTCAGACATAGGGTCTTCCAGAAGCCATTCTCTTGACCCAGAGCAGCACTACCTCCTGCATGCACTTGATGTAGGCCTCCATGTTGCGTGTGAGGACGTGTGGAAAGATGGATGGAGGCATAACGTCGCCATCACTAGTGATCACTCGAAATACCATGATGCTGACTGGATGTTTTATTCTTATCATTCCCGGTACATGTCCTCAGATTGCACTGTCCTCAGACTGATATCCAAACACTCTGAAATGTTCGTTTGGAGCTTATGGCACGAATGCCAAGCAGTACAGCATGTTGTTTTCAAATTTGTGGCAGAGCGAATTGCATCATGGTGCTGTTTTTCTCACGGAGGATGTCCAACTTTCCTTACTATACTGTGTAGTGGACAAAAAATAAATAAATAAATACAAAATAAAAACCACATGGGGGGGAAAAAGTTATAGAATGGAGACAGTTTACTGTGAATGTGCGGAAACCCGTCGGAAGGATTGCACCTGTGATTTAAAGGAAAAAGCTTGTCACAAGGAAACGTAGCTTAGGGATTATCGCGTGGCCTAGGGTTTACGCTTGCATTCTTGTGACCTGGGTTGTCGGACCGTGCAGCAGGTTCCGTTCTTGCACAAGATTTTCGTTTCATGTTTATCCATTCGATTCAGCAGTAAATGAGAACGAGTTGGCTGCTGGGGAATCTCTGTCTCTCCCTAGCTATGAATTGTCCGATGTACCTCTCAGTTAAAGGGGATAGGGGTATGTTCGCGACTACATAGGCACACCAATCAAAACCTGACGGAGGTATTGTACATGCCGACAACCCACAGTGGTTTGCAAATGGCACCTGGCTCTTCTATGTACGTACATACATAATACATACACACATACATACATGCATACATGCCTGCATACGTACATACATAATACATATATACACATATATAAACATATCTGTATAAGTATATATATATATATATATATATATATATATATATATATATATATATATATATATATATATATATATATATATATGTATATATATGTATAAATGCACATATGTATATGTAAATATATATATATATGTATATGTATATGTATATGTATATATATATATATATATATATATATATATATATATATATATATATATATATATATATATGTATATGTATATGCATATACGTTTGTATGTATCTCTCTCTTTGTCTCTCTCTTTGTCTCTCTTTCTCTCTCTCTCTCTCTCGTTATATATATGTATATATATATATATATATATATATGAAAGAAGGTTTGAAAATAGTAAGTGACTTGATCTTAGATCGTGTGCTGAAACGAAACCAATTGCAACGTGGAAGGTGTTTATATGCCATTTAAGAAACAAAAAAAAACCGTCAGATTTACTTCAACATTTAAATTTAAATGTTGACGTGAATCTAACGGTTTTTGTGTATTTCTTAAATGGCTTATAAACACCTTCCACGCTGCAATTATATATATGTATACATGTAAACATGTAAACGCCATAAACACGCACATACCACACACAGACGTATATACTCCTACTCTCATGCCCTATTTCGGTAAAACTAAATGCTTAAAATATTGAGTAAAAGAAACAAATTAAAATTTTTGACGTTTTTCAGATACTTAGAAATATTTACTGAAATATTGGTCAGAAATATTTCGTTAAATCAAAGCAATTCTCTTTCTCCTTATTTATTACTTTATGACTGTAAATGTTTCTTTTTTTCTATTTTACTACTACCACTTCCAATATATCCCGTTTTCAATGAGAACCTCACACGCTACGATCACTCCAAAGTAATATTAGTATGCAAGCATATATACGTATGTATATATATATATATATATTTATATATATATATATATATATATATATATATATATATATATATATATATATATATATATATATATATATATATATATATATATGTATATATATATATATATATATATATATATATATATATATATATATATATATATATATATGTATATATGTGCGTTTGTGTGTGTGTGTATATATATAAACGTATATGTATATATATATATATATGTGTATATATATGTATGTATTTATGTACATATGCATGTACCTATATTTGTATGTATGTATACATATATATATATATATGTATATATACCTATATATCTATGCATATATACATACATATATATATATATATATGTATATATATATATATATATCTATGCATATATACATACACACACACACACATATATATATATATATATATACGTATATGTATATATATAAATATTTGTGTAAATATATACATATGTATGTATTTATATATGTATCTACATGTCCATATCTATCTATCTTTGTATGCATCTATAATATTTAGTTATATATATTTTCTAATTTAAACTGAAAGTAAACAATGTAACACGCTAACACATAGTACAATAACATCTCGCTAACCCACACACAAGCACGCGCACCCATACATACGAATATATATATGAAGGTGTATAAGCGGATGTGTATATGCGCTCGTAGAAATACGGATGTCCGTGTCTCTGTTCACATATATATGTGTCTAATTGTTTAGTTTTGTATATTATAAAACCCTGTAGGCTACCATTTAGCTAATGGGTTCTGCTGTATAGATAGCAAAGACATACGGGTCGAAATAGCAATACTTCTTGAATAAACAGTTATAAAATAACAATTTTAAAAATATGGATAGCAGTAACGGTGATAGCCTCAAAATAAATGTCTTTATTTTAGTTGAATGTATTGACAGCGTCTTATTTGTTGCCATGCAATGATACCCACTCGCCACCTAACTCTCTCGCTTCCTCTCTCACATTCATATATATTTACATATTTGTATATGTATACATAATATATATATATATATATATATATATATATATATATATATATATATATATATATATATATATATATATATATATATATATATATACACACACACACACACACATAAATGTATTTTTCTTAATATTTAGTATTAGGTTTATATACATGAAGGTACATATATAAGTATGCTTATATGTATACTTGTATATATATATATATATATATATATATATATATATATATATATATATATATATATATATATATATATATATATATATATATATATATATATACATGTACACATATACACTCGCACACATAATCAGTGAGAAAAAGGCGAGGATAGCAACACAGACAAGGAGAGAGATGGAGAAAGAGAGGGTGAGTGTGTGTGAGTGAGAGAGAAAGAAAGAAAGAAAGAAAGAAAGAAAGAAAGACAGATAGAATCTATAACTTGTATTTCTGTATATGATTGCTACAACGGGATATTTTAACGCTTTTATATATTTTGCTGTTTTTGCGCCAATCAACGTCAATCTAGTTACTCGCATGCATACTTATACATGCACATTGCAACGCTTACAGACACATCCACACATGCATAAAGGCATTTCCACATATATACACACTTATATTTATGCGAGCATGTATAGATATATGCATTAAGTATATATATATATGAACTTATGTGTGTGTGCTTGCCTGTATGAATGTATGCATGTATAAATGTATGTATATATATATATATATATATATATATATATATATATATATATATATATATATATATATATATATATCAATTGCTATTCCTTAAGCGTACTAATCGATTTCTTTTTGTATGTTTGTATTATCCGTCTCTTGTATTTTTGTTTGTTTAAATATTTATTTTCATGATGTACTTTAATTTTGTTACTTTTTTGCTGTCGTTGATTTCAGGCTCTTGTGATAGATCTGCTAAATTTTAAAAGTGAAAGAAAAAGAAACGTATAAAATAAAATGTATAGAAGCTTAATGTAATTATATTGCAAACATCGTATTTTATTGCCAAAATAAGTTATGTATGGGAATAACCTTTCCATTCATGAAACGATTGGCTTGAAAAGTATTTTATCACATTTTGTTGTAAATGGAGTTTGCCGGAGAGAAACATATGTAATGCATAGCTTGAACTTGTACAGAAGAGCACAACCGATTATGCATTCACCAGGAAGCAGGGAGGTATCTGGATTTATTCTTTGTTGTAAAGATCGAGGAGTATAACTATAAATGAATTATGGGAATAATCTTGAAAGAACTCATATCATGAACCTATGAAAGTTAAATAAAGATTTATACCTTAGGCATAACAAAGCTACAGATTTATTTGTGGGAGGAGGTTATCGATGTAATGGATTCCACTTCGTTTCCTCAATTTTATTTGATCGACATACACAAGGAACGATGAGAAGGAAGGGGGTTCTCGCAGAGATTTGAAATATAGAAAATGCAGTAATATGTTTTGATAGCATTAAATCAACGATCTAAAGATTCTTCAAGTTACCGTTCTTAAAAGTTAAATTATTGAATATTTCTTACATCACATGTTGTTATTGTGTTGTTTAGCCTCAAATCAGCCATAATCGAGAAGATATTCCAGCCAAAATCCTCATGCCTGTTTTTCAGATATACGTACTCGAAGCAATATTGTCTAATTACATTTTATCAAATAAATTTAAGAATCGTTTTGAGAGAGATTTGGCTATTACTTTTAGCAGATCAAGTAGCTACTTCGAGAATCCATCAATGTCTTGATTACTGTTCAGCCTTGTCTCTATGTAAAGGTAAAAAATTATGGCCTTCACGTATATTCAAAATGTTTTTATCTCGAGCACAACGATGAACCAATATGTGTATTTCATTACAAGTCATTATATTGGAGTGAAGGTCATATATAACATTTATAAGAATTTGCTAATTTACTAAGACTTTCGAGGCTTTCACATACCTCTCCAATGGAGAGGTGAATAAAATACTGAAAATACTTGTAATTATCGACAAATACTCCAATATATGAACGACTTAGAATGTTGTCTCATTATTGTTCTCGATGGACCAGGCTTATGAAGACAGGCGCTAAAGAATATTCGTCATCCTGTCGTTTCTAAGGCATAGCATGCCTGAAATTGCAATACACTACGCCTTATTACTTCAAACTTTAAAGTATGTCACCGATTTCTTCGATTCTATATCAAAATATATTACTTATCAGTTAACAAATTCTTACTCAGGGAAGCTCCAGGTTTTGTTGGCCAATTACAAACATCGGTGAAACCAAACTTGAAATAATGTTTTACAAAAAAATAATTTCAGACTGTATTATTGTATTTTGGAATAAAAAATCAAGCATCATTTGCAGTTTTTGAACAAATTGATAAAGAAAATTTTATACAGTTTCTTCATTCAAATAAAACTGAACATATTATTTCAGCAAATTTCCTCGTCGTACTTTTTTTCTCATTCTCTGTCCTTATAAACAACCCCAATCATTTAACCACATCTATCACTGATCAAATAATCGCAGTGTTTAGCTAATAACATTGTCAAAAATAGCAATTTACTAACTTAAAACTGTGTAAACAAACAGGCATTCTATAAATATGCAACTTGCTGTGCTTTGAGAAAACAGAATAGTAAAAATAAAGAGCCCAAAATATATATCCTCGAAAACAGGAGAAATAATAACAAAAGATTACATAGAAAGTTAAATATAACTTAGTATAGTGCACCTTTGCTAAAACCACAATATCTTCACAGACTCAACAGTTAATCATTGCATTTCCACAAAATACTAAACACACGGTGGTGCATCAACATGGCCGCAGCTCTGAGCTGAAACTTTGAAATGAAATTGAAATGAAATGAAATAGAACAGTTAAAGTATATTACTCAGTAACACTCACCTTCCTTCAAATGTTTGTCTTCTTTAGCATCTGTGAAAAGAAAATATCTATGATCAACAAATTAACCGGAAATGTAATTTCAATTAGGAAAAATTCCATTTGAGGGAGACATGAAAACATGACTTCACATTGTAGCAACAACGTTCTGCCCACTCATAACGATCTTCTCAAATTCTACTAAACGGGTGATCTGTGGGAACTGATTTTGCCCTGGAACACATGAATGAAACGACGAGAGGAAGCTTGTTGACTGACTGTGGCGGTCTGATGTTGAAAGATCTGAACCCCGCTGGGACCCTAAAAACAGTACTGACGATGCATCCCATATGCAGTCAACACTTGCTTTCAAAACTCACTTCGACCAACATATCCGCACGTTTTCAATGCTGAGAAAAATATCTTATTATCTTCTAAGAGATGTAGTTCGAAAAGTAGACTTCTACTATATCACATAAAATGGAGTTTCATTGACAGAACAAGATCCTGCTGGGGTAATAAGAAAAATTGTATTTTATGTATAGTAAAAATATTGGGAACTAAACTTCAAAAACAGAGTTTCATTTACTAGGAAGAAATTAGTGCACGTTAACACAAAATATGCAACGCATAACTATTTAAAATCCAAGGTTTAACCAAATAGCTAAAGTCCGTATCAGTAACATATCAAACCACTGTATTTGATTTAAATCCCATCTCTAAACTTTTATCCAGAAAATTATACTCTGCACTATGTATTGGGTCATCCCCTAACTAATGCGGTTTTTTCATCAAGTTGCTATAAAAGCGGGTAGTAATTTTACTTTGTACTTATTCTTAGTGCAAGTTTTCAAGAGTGCAGCTCAATTTTGACAGTTATATTTTCAAAGCTATAACGGAAGTGACAAAGGAGCACATTCGCCATATTTTACTTTATGAGTTCAATAAAAGCAACAACGCAACGGAGAGTGCGAGGAATATTAATGCAGTATATAGGAATCAGACAATAAGCGTAAGCCAATGTCAACAGTAGTTCCAGAAATTCCGAGCTGGAAACTACAGCCTAAAAGACTAACCTCGTCCTGGAAGGTCTGTAGAGCCCCGAGAGGACGTCCTGCAAACCCTGGAGGAACAAAATCCCATCGTAACTATTGAGAAACTAGCAGAGAAGCTTCGATTTGGTAATTCAACTATTCATCGACACCTGCGTGCCATCGGAAAAGTCAGCAAATTGTGTCAATGGGTTTCTCACACACTTTCCGAGTCTAATCGTGTGCAGAGAGTTCATCTGTGCTATTCTTTGTTGTCACGTCTCACGAATAAACCTTTTTTCCCACTGAATAGTGACTGGTGATGATAAATGGGTTCTCTATAAAAATGTCAAGCGCTGAAGGCAGTGGGTAGGGAAAGGAGAAACACCGGCATTCCAGGTTAAAGAAGGTCTTCACCCACATATAGTGTTGTTACCTCTTTGGTGGGATATGAAAAGCTTAGTCCAATTTGAACCTTGAAACCCAAACCAGACGATAACAAAGGAGATCTTCTACGAGCAACTTGAGCGGCTTAAGTCAGCGCTTGAAGAAAAACGACCATGTTTGGTTTCAAGACGAATGGTGTTCTTCCATCAGGATAATGCTCGCCCGCGCACAGCAAAGATAACATTCCGAAGGCTGGAGCAGTTCGAATGGGAAACGATGCCACACCCACCATATTCGCCGGACATCGCCCTGTCTGATTATTATTTTTTCTGTAGTCTTCAAAATCATTTGGACAGAAAAGATATGAATTCTGTAGACAAGGTCAGAACAGTACTGGAGGAGTATTTTTCGTTACGGACAACTGAATCTTGGAAGATGGGCCTTACAAGTCTACCAGATAGATGGAAGAACATTCTAGAAAATAAAGGAGAGTATATTTTAGATTAAAAAAGAATATTGTTTATCTTAATTTTCTGACAAATAAAACAAATATAAAAAAAAAACGCATTATTTATGGAATGACCCTATGTATAATATACTCAATAGCTCATATGAACAAATTAATATCATATGAACAAATATGAACAAATTAATATCATTGTATTTCCACATTTAGGCATGCATGAAAGAGATCACTATAACGTGTTTAGTTGCTTTAGAGAGATTGTTGAAGTAGCGTATACATTATATACAGAGATGTCCTGCAGAATCATAATTCTTAGTTAGGAGTCACAAAAGATACATACAGGATATTCGGGCGAATTTTGAACAATTTTATGCTTCTTTTTCTTTTTCAGGAACAGTTTGATGTATTGGTGAAGTGTCAACGGAGAGCATCAAGATTACAGTTGTAGTTGAGAAAACGTTGGCGAAAAGAGTTACCTTTATCACGATGATTGGCGCCAGGTATCAAAACGCTGACACTATTGTTGCACAATGCTCTATGAACAGTGTAAAAGCTGTAAGACGTGACATGAATGTCATGAAAACCAAGTTACCCTAAACTGTGATGGGCTTTTTGTGTCTCCAGCGAGGGTGACGTCATACTAGAATTCATGCCCACATCTTTGAATAGGGCCTGAGACTCAATTCAGATGTTCATGTGAAGCTGTTGGAATCTGTGATCAAAACCTGGCTAGAAAGTGTTGCTATATGGAAGGTCATACGTGTGACAGCAAGATTCTTTTCCTTACCACACCTCCGGAAAGAGTCAGAACTCAGAAATTTTCTACGACTTCATCCGTCTCAGTTTCTGGCCTCGATCATAATCCCATCGATTACTATGTGTGGGGCTCATTTGAGAAAGATACCAATCATTCTGCCTGCAACACCAAGGTCGAGCTGGTGGCCAAGATCAAGGTGATATTTGAAAATCTCCCTAGAGACGCAGTGACGAACGCATGCGCCAGGTTCCGGTGTCGTCTTGAGTCGTAGAGGAAACTGTTATCTCTCAGCAATGATCAAGTTGATACATTTTTTTTTGATTTTTTAAAAATACATTTAATTTTGCATGGAATATTGTGTTTCATTTCCTTCTATGCAAGCTATTAAATTTAGCCTGAAAAACTTGTAAATTAGTTATGAATTTCCTTTAAACTAGTTATCCATTATTTGCTTTAAATTTCCCTCACAATTATTTGATTACTTCAATTTTATTTTAAATGTATTTATAACTATTAATACTGTTGGAAACATTTATCTTTTAAGTGTCTCTTGTTTTGCCAATATACAGCTACTAATACATGCCTTTTAGGAATAAAATATTAAGAATGATAATTATCCAGTGGTCGAAGGTCAAGGGAAATGAAGACACAAACTGTTGGTTTCAAAGACAGCAATGATGATTTATTGAAACAATTTATTTCATCAGCATTTTCTCGTTAATTCATTTATTTGTTTGTGTCTTTTCTTATATATGTTCTTATATACATAGTCTCTCATACTTTACTAGCAGGGAGTTCATAAAATAACTTTCCCTTTAATTCTCTCAATATATTGGGTTGGCAACTAAGTTCCCACGGTTTTTTAAAAATTAAATGTTTTTAAAAGGTTTAATAAAAAAATAACAACTAATTAATCAATAATATATTCACCTTTGTTGTTTACAACATCTTCCCAAAGTTCAACAAGATTTTCAATACCTCGTTGGTAGAAATCACCCGATTTCGACTAGATAAATTGATCCAGCCAAGCCCTCAATTCTGCATCAGTATTGAATGAAACTCCGCGCATAGCATTCAAAAGAGATCCAAAGTGGTGGAAATCTATTGGTGCCAAATCAGGAGAGTACGGCGGGTGTGGCAGTACTTCTCAGCCTTGCGTTTGAATGGCTTCCTTGGTCATATTGGCGATATCAGGGCGGGTGTTGTCGTGCAGCAGAAGAACTCCGTTCGGTTCTGTTCAAGCAATTCGTAATGGACAATCCCTTCCCAGTCCCACCATACGCACAACATCGTTTTACGCCGTTCCTTATGCTGCTTCATATTGATGTAGAGGCACCATTTTTCGTCGCCAGTAACGATTCGGTAAAGAAATCGTTGCTTGTTTCCATGGTTTGAGCAGTGACAAGCAAGCAAACCAGCGGAGATTGTGGCTCGTTGATTTTTGTTGTTGTCACTTAAAGCATGCTTCCCTATAGCCGTGTGGGAGCATTCCATTTTCTCTGCCACTTCCCTTGTCGTTTGACGAGAATTTTGGTGCAAAAGTAGGTTTAATCGCTCTTCATCGAACTCGACTGGACGGCCAGAACGAGGTGAGTCTTTGAGGTAAAAATTTCCATTTTTGAACTTGGCATACCAATCACGAGCGGTTCTTTCAGTTATGGCAGCCTCTCCATACACAGCACAAATGTCGCGAGCAGTTTTTGCAGCCTTAGAACCTTGAGTAAAAGCAAAATGAAAGAGGTGTCAAAAATGATCGTTTTTCTTAACTTGATATTCCATTCCATTTTAATGATCTGAAAATAAACAAAAATTAACTAAAATTAACTAAAAAAAAAAACAACAAAAAACAAAATAGATTCCAAAATGATTCAGAAATAGAATTCTCGAAAAAATAGATTCCAAAAGTTAAAGTTAAAAACACAATAAATTCCAAAATTTATAAAAACGGCGGGAACTTAGTTGCCAATCCAATAGAATACATTAATATTAGAATATATAGGGCGGCAAGCTGCCAGAAACGTTAGTACTCCGGGCGAAATGCTTAGCGGTATTTAGTCTGCCATTACGTTTTGATTTCAAAATCTGCCGAGGTCGACTTTGCCTTTTATCGTTTCGGGGTCGATTAAATAAGTACCAGTTACGCACTTGGGTCGATATAATCGACTTAATCGGTTTGTCTGTCCTTGCTTGTCCCCTATGTGTGTAGCCCCTTGTAGGCAGTAAAGAAATAAGAAACGTTAGCACGCCGGGCGAAATACTTAGCGGTTTTGCATCTGTCTTTACGCTCTGAGTTTAAATTTTTCATTTCGGGGTCGATAAATTAAGTACCAGCTGCATACTGGGATCGATCTAATCGACTGGCCCCTCACCCAAAGTTTTGGGCCTTGTGCCTAGAGTAGAAAAAAATTGTTAGCACGCCGGGCGAAATGCTTAGCGGTATTTCGTCTGCCTATGTTCTGAGTACAAATTCCGCCGAGGTCGACTTTGCCTGTCATCCTTTCGGGGTCGATTAAATAAGTACCAGTTACGCACTGGAGTCAATATAATCGACTTAAT
Source organism: Octopus bimaculoides (assembly GCF_046866305.1). Lineage (NCBI taxonomy): Eukaryota > Metazoa > Mollusca > Cephalopoda > Octopoda > Octopodidae > Octopus > Octopus bimaculoides. The sequence goes on along the minus strand of NC_142938.1, from coordinate 27,443,070 downwards.
CTCTTTGTCTGTCCTTGTTTATCCCCTCTATGTTTAGACCCCTGTGGGCAATAAAGAAATAAATATTCGAATATAGACGCAGCTTTGAAGAAATACGCATGTTATCTCTCTGTCTATTTGTCTGCCTGTCTGTCTATCAATCAATCAATCAATCTATCTGTCTATCATACAGACATATATATGTATATATATCTGTATACATATGTATACACGTTCACACATCTGCGCGCACACACACATACACAAACACACACACGCACACCCCTCTCACACGTACACAAGTAGACACACATATATACATATCATCGAGGGCTACATGCCAATGTATTGAAATAACAAATTATTTAAAGAAAAGCAATAGCATTTAATACTTTAAAGATTAGATTAGCTGATAAATTTTACCTTACCAGCTTCTATTATAGTTTGAAAGTCGAAACTAAGCACCGAATTACTGATACTATTTACATTTAACCTTAAGGAAATGTGAACTCAGTCAAGCAAATCCTAATACTGTAATATTATTGACAGTGTCGTAGTCATCGTTGTTATTAATAATGTAGGGCGCTAAGTTCAGGCCTAATCGGACAGATTGTCCAGCCGTGAACTTTTCGTGTTTTATCTCTATGTAAGACTATAATTTTGCTATGAGTTCTTTCTTTCTAAAAACATATTTTTATGATTTGAGGGAAATTTATATGCTATTTCTAGCACGTCATGTGACCATGTAGCTATTCCGTTGTTCAATAGAGTGCTGTAAAGTTGTTGATGCTTTGTCATAAGTCAGCCTCATCGACCACACATATAACCGAAGCCGTTGCATCAATGATCATTCCGTTTTTTTTTCAATATCTAAACGTAGATTTGTCAAATGTGTCTTTCTTTTTTTAAGACGGTTGCATATGATTTAAGGAAGCTTTGTCAGGGTATTTTATTCGGGTACCGACCACTTAGAGACTCCACCTTGGCTTCCACTATATAATTTATACCATCTCCACCACCAAAACGTGTCGCAATTTTTGCCAAAGAAATTATATATTTTGTCAAATCATTGCCTTATCATTTCGGTGACATTCGTACGTGCTGTCACACTCACTGTATTTATTTATTTATTTCTATGTCCAATTAGAGTGTTAGGTGTTTTGTTTTAGAATTTACTTTACCGAAGATTGAAATAATGTAACTGTCATTATGTTTGCTTTTTACATATTTCAATTAATGTTTGATGCAGCATAGTAAAGTGTTGTTCATCATATTAAATTGCGTAATATTTATTATTTGTCTATCAGCAAAAACAATTACTGAAAATTTGCTTTTAGTTCTTTGTCAGTCGGACGAAAGAAAAGCAAATAAATACCCAATAGATGACATACAGATTGTTTATCACTTCTTTGCAGTAAGCGCGACTGCTTCTATTTACGTAGTAATTTTGTTCGAGGTGATGTACAAATTCCTCTTTTGTTTAAAAGCATTCATTATTAGAAAATCTTCAATTCGTTTCACATGTTGGTGGATTGCTGGAAGGTGGAGGCTAAGGTGAAAGAAAAGAAAAACAATCTCACGAATTGCAGTACTTCTGACCATGTTGATATTGCTGACAAGTATCTGTTAATACACACATGCGCAATATAGGCAGGCACGCGCGCGCGCGCAAATATACACATACGTACAGACATATATATTCATTTTATATGTATGCATATGTATGTGTGTGCGTGTGTGTGAGTGTGCGTGCGTGCGTGTGTATGTATGTGTGTATGTATATATATATATATATATATATATATATATATACGATTTTATATTTATATACGTATGTACATTATATGTATAGCAGGCAATGCAACTACAGACTTTCCATACCGGAAGAAAGGATGAATAAATTTTGACATTGTAAATGCAAAAGAAATTCTGAAAGCTTTACTGTAGATGACAAAACACCAACTCAGCCAAGAGAATTATTCGAACGATTTTTCTTTCCAAATTTTTGTGTTTCTTTTTTATTGCAGGAGTGGTATTATTAACGTGTTGCAATTTTGGTGCATGTTTGCAGTGGAGTTAGCAGACGTACGTGTTCATAATATTTTTAGTTTTGAGTGCCTAAATGACTCAATATTTTTCGGTAATATAATCAGTTGTTGATCTGGTGGAGTGCTCCTTTTCTATAGACATGTAGAAAAAGAACGAGACTCAATTCAGCGCCCGTATCAACGTAGCATATTTACTGATAAGAATAACTCCCCAAGATAAAACAATTGAACTGAAGACAATTTCAGCATTGCATCGTTTAGCTAGAACTTACAATGTTAATTTCACTCAATTTCATTATTTCTTTTTATGATACATATCCAAACTATGGGAATTATCCAAACTATGGGAATTATCTACTCATGAATAATAAACTATGTAACTTCAGATGATTCGTTGAAATAGTAGACTAATTTTGAACTAATTACGAAGGTAACATGAAATTTGACGTCGATATTTATTAATCTAAAAATTTGTAGAGTGAAGTTTTCATCTGAAATACTAATTAGTTTGAGCAAGATTTAAAATTTATTTTGCGTTTCTTTTGCGGTCAACAAGAAAAGTTACCACCGACAATGTTGTTGGCACTTCGTAGCTTACGACGTCGAGGGTTCCAGTTGATCCGATCAACGGAACTGCCTGCTCGTGAAATTAACGTGCAAGTGGCTGAGCACTCCACAGACACATGTACCCTTAACCTAGTTCTCGGGGATATTCAGCGTGACACAGTGTGACAAGGCTAACCCTTTGAATTACAGGCACAACAGAAACAGGAAGTAAGAGTGAGAGAAAGTTGTGGTGGAAGAGTACAGCCGGGTTCGCCACCATCCCCTGCCGGAGCCTTGTGGAGCTTTAGGTGTCTTCGCTCAATAAACACTCACAACTACCGGTCTGGGAATCGAAACCGCGATCCTATGACCGCGAGTCCACTGCCTTAACCACTGGGCCATTGCGCCTCCACATCCACCGACAATAAACTAAAACAGAAACACTGTCAGAAGTAATAACAACTGCTATTATTACGTTGCTGCACTTCAGTCATGGTGAAGAGATTGGACATATTCTTGCCGTCGCTGTTAGATATTAAATACCTTGATTAAAATCAATTCAACCATGACGATCTCGTCGTTTTAGAGATATCTAGAACTTAACATACTAATATATCCTACCGGAAAAAAAAACTGTTGGGGGATAGTTATAAGTGAATTTGGTTTCTGTTTCAAGCAGTTTGTCTCACGTAGAAGGTCCCTTTTTGATTTCTAGGATGCGAATATAATGGTAGATCTGTTGCTACACCCATTCTATTGTAACATTCCTTTAAGATTCCTTCAACAATATTCTATCAGAGAAGTATTTCCAAGGAATTAAATGATTAAGCTAAATGATAAAAGATATTGCAAAAGAAATATTACCAGGAAATATAAAAAAATATGAGTAATGAAATTTCTTTTTCTTTCTGTCTTTCTTTCTTTTTCTTTAGGACACGATTTTATAGACGTCTTTTTTCAGTTTTATCTCCTTGAAAACCATAGTATGTGTATTCTGTTCTTTGCTTAGAATGGTTTAACTAATATGATCAAAAACCAAAAATATTTCATTAATAATAATAATAACCATTGCTTCGGCACCAAAATTCGACAATCATTTGTGCATCATAAAATATGTAAAGTATCATTGGAAGTTATATGTATGTATGTATGTATGTATGTATGTATATGTATGTATGTATGTATGTATGTATGTATGTATGTATGTATGTATATGTATGTATGTATGTATGTATGTATATGTATGTATGTATGTATGTATGTGTGTATGTATGTATGTATGTATATATATATATATATATATATATATATATATATGTATGTATGTGTGTGTATGTATGAATGTATGTATTATCATCATTATCATCACTGTCCATGTTTCTTGCTGGCGTGCGATGGACATTTCGACAGGAAATGGCTAGCGTGTGTTGGTCTCTAATGTCGCCTTTCGCATGGCTTCTACAGGTGTATTCTTGTCTTAAAACCAACTGCTTTATAGAGTGTACCAGGTGCTTTTTTACGTGCAACCAACACTGGTAGGTTTATTAAGAAAGCCGCAAAACAAAACCTCTAGGCAAAGTTGAGGTGGCTTTGTACCAAGTGTAGAGAGGCTAGTGTCGGAAAAAGGAACAAAATTAGGTGTTTTACTGAAATGGTGATACATGGGTATCCCAGCAAGAAAGGGAGAAACAATGATGAAGAGGAGGTATTGGGGCGCATATCAAAATACAAGAAATGAGGATACGGAGAGAATGGGGGAAGAAAATTGAAGTTGAGTGGGTGGGTAAGGAGAGTAAATAAGGTGAAGTGTAGGGGCGATTGAAAGGACCCAGTAACACGAACAAAGGTCAGACGTACATAGGGGTGGATGTAGTTACAGAAATGGTAGTACTGGTAAGAATAAGTGCAATTCTGCTCTCATAGAATTATAGTAGCTAAGAAATAGTGACGCAGGGAGAGGGATGAGGGAAAGGTAGGAGTTACAAAGGTAAGTTATGGGGTAAGTTTCAGAAGTGCAGATTGAGTGCGGGCTGCATAGACATTGGTAAATGGAGGGATCTTCTCGAGCACGGCGAAACTCTAATCCTTTCGGATCGAATTTCACTAATTTATGACACGTCCTTTTGGGTCTCTCGTCTCCACAAGTTCCTTTCACATTTAGCGATCAGCACTTCTTTCTACAGCTGTCCTCATCAATAAGTATCACATGACCAGTCTTCTCTCTCACACACAGCAACTGCTGTCTTATATGACCAATTTTTCACTCAATACATTTGCTCTTTGTCGACATGCAAGCTGATGTTGTTCATCTGTCGGTGCATGCTAGCATCATTTCTTTCATGTCTTCTCATATCCTCTGCATTCATTCATGACCCGCGTTTCTTCACCATGTATCATTGTTGTTCATATCCAAGCATAATGCAACCTCTCTTTCATTCTGAGAGGGAGACAAAGAGAAAAAGTGTGATAGAGAGAGAGAGTGGCTTTTTGTTACCATAAGAAGTAAAAATTCTCTGAACTTTCTTTAGCTATTTCGTATTCTAGCAACTATACTTTCAGATCATCCTCCTTTACTGCAAATTGTGCCACCTTGTGAAAAGAAACTACATACTATATTCGAGAATATCTAGTTCACTGAGTGGTCTTGGTGTTTATTGCTTTTACAGGTTTATTGCAGGCAAATTCTACTTTCCTTGCTTATCTTCCAGTGATACCACTGCACCACTATAGTTTGCAGTGGATAGACCGTATGCAATACCTACCTACTCATTCTTTTTTTTTTTTTTACATATGGAGCAGAGACATTTTACCGAACGAATAAAATATACTGTCTGCTTTCTGAGCTAACTTTAAGGCCCTTTGATTCCAGGTTTTGCTTGCTCTCCTGGAATTTCTATTTTAATTCTGCTACCGCTTCAGCCATAAGAACGACGTCATCAGCAAAAAGGAGTTCTCACGGTCAAGCGGTTATTAGTTTCTCTATTATGGCCCGGACGACTACGATGTATTTGCATTAAGTACGATACACATATGGCTGTTTTATCTGCTTTTCATGTGTATAAGAACGATAAATACATGTACATATATATGTAGGCATTGGGTCATCCCATAAGTAATGTTTTTTTTATACTTCTTTTTGTTTTTTAAAATTAAGATAAACAATATTCTTTTTTCATCTAAAGTATACTCTTCTTCATTTTCTACAATGCCCTTCCATTTATCCGGTAGACTTGCAAAGCCCCGCTTCCAAAATTCAGTTGTCCGTGACGAAAATTATTCCTCCAGTACTATTCTGACCTCGTCTACAGAATTCATATTTTTTCTGTCCAAATGATTTTGAAGACTGCGGAATAAATGATAATCAGATAGCCTTTGCAATTTCGTTCTCGCTGTATGTGGCCGAGCATTATCCTGGATGGTCGTTTTTCTTCTAGGACTGACTTAAGCCATTCAAGCTGCTCGTAGTAGATCTTTGTTATCGTTTGGTTTGTGATTAAAAGTTCAAAGTGGACTAAACCTTTCATATCCCACCAAACTCCTTATGTAGTTGAAGACTTTCTTTAGTCTTGGCTGCCGGTGTTTCTCCTTTCCCTATCCACTGCCTTCGGCACTTGACATTTTTATAGAGAAACCATTTCTCGTCACCAGTCACTAATTGGTTGAATAAAGGTTCATTCGTTAAATGTGACAGCAAAGAAGAGCACACATTCACTCTCTGCGTGCGATTAAACTCGGAAATTGTGTGAGGAACACATTGACACAATTTGCTGACTTTTCCGATGGCAGGCAGGTGTCGATAATTGGTTGAATGACTAAATCCAAGCTCCTCTGCTAGTTTCTCCACAGTTACGATCGGATTTTATTCCTCCATGGTTTGCAGGACGTCCTCATCGAGCTCTATAGATCTTTCAGGATGCGGTCAGTCTTCTAGGCTATAATCTCTGGAACCGCCGTAGGCACTGGCTTACGCCTATTGTCCAATTACCATATACTGCATTAATATTCCTCGCACTTTCCGTTGCGTTGTTGTTCCATTATAGATTTGAAAACATTATTGTTAAAATCGAATTGCAGTCTTCAAAAGAAGTACAAGGTAAAATTACTACCTGCTTACATAGGAAGTTGATGCAGGTAGTTTACCCCGACCACCTCCGGCTTAGTTCATGCAATTGAAAAAAACCTCATTATCTATGGGATGACCCAATATAAATATATGTGAGTGTGTGTGAGTGTGTGTGTGTAATTTAGTATATGGTTAATGAGCAGATTTATCCCTAACACAACATTCGTGTGAAAATCGCGAACGTCGCTTCCTCTCGTAAGCTCTCTCTCCACTAAAAACATGGCTAATTTTGCCAATGCAAGAATCAGTATATATGGCACTTATCATTTATATCACCGTCACACTGTTCCATACTAATATCCTTTTCATATGAAATATGTATAGTACAAGGAATTGATATGTCATTAATATAGAAAAAATTAGACTTGGTAGGTTTGAAAATTAATAATCACAAGAAGGGTTGGTGACACCAGGTCGGTGTGAATCCGTATGATAACCGAGGTTTCTGAGGGTTTTTAAAAGGAAACTGGCATTGTTATAGAGGTGAGTTTGTTATTGTAGTTGTTTTCTGTCAGAACAACACAAATCTACCAAACTTATAATCGAGCTTATTCTATGAATGACTCTTCTGTCTGCTCTTTCATACTTAGTGTATTCCGAACTCCATTATCTAACATGTTTTCTTTAAGACTATTGGATTTCAAGATTTAGTTGTTCACTTAAGCAAGTAGAATGACCGCGTATTTGGAATTGTCGGGGCATTAGAAAAGATAAAATATAGGATAAAGTTTGACGGCAGATGAGTTCAATCCGCTTAGCTACTTAGCGTACAATACTTTTCTGCATGTAGTCTACATCGAGTGTATGTGTGCATTATGGTGTTGATAGTTTTCGACCATATTTTAGTATGAAAGTATTACAGTGTGTAAATTCGAAACATATGTGAGCGGGAGGCAAGCTCCTGGCGAATCGAAAGTATAATTGTGTTTTAATTTTTTGTTGAAGTCAAATAACTTCACATACACACTAAATGTTCTGGAGAAAAGACATGAATGTTACAGCATACAATTCTCTTTAGAAATATGCGTCATTTATGCCTGGAGAAAAAGTTTAACCAATATTATTTTAGTTTTTACTAGGTATTCATAGATATTCAAATACAAAGTGTCCATTGACACAAAAGAGAAAAGCCAGCCTTTGTGATGTAAGTTTTGGCTCCATGGAATATGTGAGGTCTTTACGAAGCAATATCGGTGACTGTTAAGTCTATAAAGCAAAATGAGATTTAATTTGTGAATTGTTTATAGGTTGAAAGGTTATAGTGTAATATTTTATTTTGATACAGTATATAATATCTTATTTTGGTGCTATTGAAAGATAAAACAGCCAGGTCATCATTGAAAGGAACCTTGGAAAGAGTTAGTTAATAGAAAGGAAATAAAAGTGAATACTTGTGATGTGTATTGAGAGAAAAATTGGCGACATAAAGATGTAACTGGATGTCTTTTATTTGTTTGCAGTTATACGTAGTTATCAGCATCGCTTCATGCTTTCTTGTACAATTTTGTCATGAGCTGTCTCCTGTCATAAGTTTATATAATAATGTTCACACATTAGAATAAAAGACTGATTTTTCTTCTGATATTTATTTCCATTACACCAGCAAATTTCCAAGTAATCATTTAGAAAAGTTAGTTAATAGGATTCATAGGATTCAGTTCCTTTCAGAATGAATAACGTCTATTGGATATTAAAGTACATTTTCAGTGTTTTAGAGAAAATCTGGAGTAATGAATTCCACATGTTTTAAAGAAAGGTTCAGTTATTGTTCCATCCCGTTGTGTTCTACTATGATTTAAAAATTGTTTTCAGGTGATCAGTATATCATGAGATATTCGGTGAAAGAGAATAATTATCGAGGTTCTATGACCTTTCCAGAAATGAAAGCTAATATTTCAAACTCCATTGCCGTACCTCACTCAGTGGATCCTTTGACAATGGATCCCCGATTTTCTCATAGTGACCGATTTTAGCAAATAATCCTACATAATCCATTTCTCAAAATTTAAGTAAGCGAACATGTTTTAAATTCTAATTTGAAATACATAATGATTCATAATTTCCTTGAAGGATTAGCAAGTATTTTTTTTTACATTAAATGTACCAATGGATAATCACGTAGAATCTATACATAAACATTTTGCAGCTAATTCTAGAAATAGAATAGAAAGGGAATCAGTTAAGATTCTGGAAGAGGCAATGCGGTCAAGCTCTACATCCAGAGTTTTAGCGGCGAGGTTGGCACTCGACCAACATCTCAAAGCTAAACATGAAGGGTTCATTGTGAGCGTTAAGCGAAGAGGGGATCAACGTCCCCGGATGGTTCCGTGTGGTAGAGAGCCAACCCGGCAACAACGCAACAATAAAGTCCTTGACGAACAAACATGATCGTTCAGTAAACGAACTCGAGTAGATGTCCAAGGTGTTTCGTGAGCATTTCGCCCAGCTTTTCACGAGGGGCGGTGGACTTCCTCGCCGGTTTTCCGCCTCTCTTGTGGTGGTAAGCGGAATGCTGTGAAGAGCCGATCACAGCTGCAGAGGTGAAGGAGGCATTGTCGGACTTCAGCGAGGACAAGTCACCGGAACTTGGTTTGGCAAGTTTCGCTTTTTCTAGGACTTGTCTCACTTTCCACCTTAGTTCATCTCCTTGAGCTTTTGGTATCTTTATGGCTATCTCTTCAATAGGAGCTATTATGTCCAAGTATGGAATGCGCTTGATGGTTGCCGCAAAGTTGAAACCTTTGTTTTGTACTGTTTCTTCAGAGCTTTCTAAATGTCGGCTTCTTACATCAATTACTGCTTTCACAGGTGGGTGACGGACTTCAGTCTTCATTCTCTGGCCTTTGATTTCCATAAACTTCTTAATCTGGCGTATCTTCACCATTTCAAGTTCCTTCATATTCGACTTTTCTTGATCTTGTTGGATTCCCTTTCTATCATCATCTCTGGTTATTTTCCTAAGTAATGAAGATAACCACACTTTGATTTCGTTATTTAGTTGATGTTTTTTCCAACGGTTGCAATGGATGCTCTCACGGACAAGATATGCGGCTCATATGACATCAGGACAGTATTCAAGAGTAATACAACACTTCGAAAATATCTCCTTCATTAAAACCACCAACAGAAGAGAATATGACCAAAGACTGCGTGTACTCCAATCCATGCAGCTGTGGTAGGTTATACAAAGGTGAAACACGCTGTTCCTAAAGATAAGGGTAGATGAACATTGCAAAGCTGTGGCACGAGCAGATATTGATAAATCGGGTATAGTTGATCATGTATGGAAAAATGGAGACCACCTCCCCCTGTGGGATGAAGTTAAAATAATAGACAGAGAACACCACTGGAAAATACGAAAACTAAATGAAGCAGGACATATGCTAGAACACAACAACCTCCTAAACAGACCGAGTGCAGATATGAATAGCGTATTGGAACCGGTATTAAGGAAGGATAGGAAAATATTAGGTTTATAAACCCTAAAATTCATAGTTAACAATGATTTTCCTTCGAAATTCTATAAACCAGAAAAGATAGCCTGTTAAATTTTCTTGCAATGCTAAATATCATTTGTCATTAAAATTGAAACTGAAATTAGTATTGATAATAAATGATTATATTTGAAAGAATTAATGAGAATTCCAGAGACATTTGACTCAAGCTTGTATTCATTTTCTAACCAAGCTTTCTACATAATTCTATATAAATGTTCGCTTTTAACATTTTCTTGTAAGGCAAATATTCACAAATATGACGTATCCTGTAGTCCATCGCATCGGTCTCTATATATTACTGCTACTAATTTAATCGACATTAAACCTTTTGTTACCGTATTTCTGTTGAGATGCTTTGTGTTTCTTTCAATTAATTTTAGATATAAAAAAGAAATTAGTAAAATAACTTAGTTATCATTAAGTTAGTGTTAGGAACATAAATTGTGACTAAGGTTTCGTGGAAGATTGTAATTCAGAACTTTTGAAATAAAGACATCTATACTACAGAGCCAGAGGCGGTTTTACTTACTGTAATATATTTAGTCTTTTGATTTTAGGCTTATCTCTTGTCAAATTGCTGACATTTTATAAATGTGCGAATAAAGAAAATAAGATTAATTTGTTTTAGTAGACAATAAATGGACAAATGACAAAGATTTATGACTTAGGCACAAGGCCAAATTTTGTTGAAGATGAGTGCATTGAATCAACTCCAGTATATCAATAGTGCCTATGATATACGTCACCGCACACCGAGGGATTCCAGTGCTGAACATAAAGAGAAGAGAGTAAAAACTCATAATTTATGTTTTCTTTTCAACAGAAATAACACACATGAAAGAAGAAATGTAATAAGAATTTCACAGATTACAAATAATACATAAAATCAAGAAGCTAGGAGAAATGAGGTATTGTTCAAAACCATGTATGTGCGTATGTATGTGAGTAATTGAATGAGTGAGTGTGTGTGTTAGTGAGTGAGAGAGTGAGTGTGTGAGTGAGTATGTATGTGTGCATGTAGTTATATATATGTGTATGAGTTTATGTGTATGTGTGTGCGTAGACATATAGATACATTCATATGCGTTGTGTATGTATGTATGTATGCAAACTCCTAAGCATGTATGAGTATATATATAGTTCAAATCTATAGAGAAACAAAGACTAAGACAGGTGTAGGAACAATAAGCAAACATATGGAACGCTTCACGAATTTGAGTGTCATACGTAATTACACACACATACATACACACACACACACACACACACACACACACACACACACACAAATCAGTATTTATTTCCTGGATAATAAAAGCATTCCTGACCTCTACAATATGACTACAACTAGTATCCTTTTATTTTCTTATATAATCCCGTACTATGGCTAGATAGCAACATCTGAACATTACTCTCTTAGACTGACAATGTCCATAAAAACCCCATATCAAATTTCGACACAATAGCTGGAGAATATCTAACCTATACACAGTGCCAGTATTGTAATGTGTGCTGACCTGACTACAAACACTAATGTTTTAGCACTGTCCCTACTTCTAGTAAGTGACTCTTATACCGTCCCCTTACCTCCTTCTACCCCTTTGTAACCTGTATTCCTCTGTTATCTATTCAAAAATATATCTATATATATCTAGATATATCTAATATATATCTATACAAAAATAAAGAATTAGTTGTAGACCAGGTTTCGCGCATTAATGGATTAATGTAATTTTTACTTACATAACCCATCCGAGGCTCATCAATACAACCGTTCGATACAATATAATTTGCAGAAGAATACACGGATTGTCCACATAAAATTAGACATGTGTACAGTTCTACCGATTACATTGGAATTATTTTCATCCCTTCTCACATTTATGTAATATAATTTTTCTGAATTTTCAGAATTTTTTTTATGCTAGGCCACTGATTTAAAATTTGGTGTTAATTAAATTAATATCCTCACTCTTATTATATATATATATATATATATATATATATATATATATATATATATATATATATATATATATATATATATATATATATATATATATATATATATAGTGTTATCATGCTCCTGGAAACGTTTTTTTCCGTTAAATTGTTATATACTTACGTGTAATGGCTACTAACTTAATGACAAGATCTTCTTACGAGTGTCCTATTTTAGGGACCATCAGGCTTTTTGAAGATAAGGTTCTTTCAACAGTGAGCGATGTGTTAAATAATTTCATGTATATAAAGTCTTATGAGAAACTTCCAAATCGAAATCTAGTTGATATCATATCCTCAAAACTAGCAACCTCTCTTATTGAGATATGGAATAGAGCATCTTTTCAACGTATAGAGTCAATAATTAAATCAATAGTTAAATCATGGTATGAGAAATATTGCAATCTAAAGAAAAATCTTGGTCGAATTGACAGTGATTGTTACGATAAAAGAATTTCCGAATTTAGACTACTTTGTGGAAACTTACTGGATATTATAGCCTGCTGCAAAATGCGAAGTATTTAGTGTTTGTAGCAGAGATAAGAAAGTGCCTATAGAAGAAAGAGAATTTTTAGTTGATCAAAGAAATCAGAGGAATATGTTTATTGGTGGAACACGAAGACGTATCGCGAAGGAAAAGCGATTAGAAAGAATGTATAAAAAAGAAATGGAAATGAATAGTTCTGCGCGAGAAAAGGGGCAATGTTCCTCCAACAGAGGATGTCTACCACGGAGAAAGAAATGAAATAAAAGTAAATAAATAAATGAGAATTAATTTACCAACAGTTTCATGAGAATGTGATAGATTTGGTCTGTCAGACCTATCTGCAGCAGCTGTTGCTTCTGCCCTACTCACAGATTTAAACATAGTAGAAAAAGAAGATCATGAACTGGTAATAGAAAGAACCAAATACAGAAGTATTCTTGCAAGAGAGAGTGATGTTCAAAACTTAGAAGCACTCTACTTTGACGGAAGAAAAGACCAAACAAGAATTCAAGTTAAAAAAGGAACCAAATTCTACCCTCAGATCGGTTTTCAAGAACACATTTTGATTGAAGAACCTTATTCATTCTATGTTGGTCATATTACCCCTGATTCTAGTCAGCTATTGCATTAATCATATCATCATTCTTTGCTGAAAAAGATGTTGCTTTGGATGATTTAACTGTGATTGGCTGTGATGCAACGAATGTAAATGTTGGAATCCATAATGGTGTCATTCGATCACTAGAAGAAAGTATTGAGCGTCCACTCCAATGGTTAATCTGTTTCCGTCACACAAATAAATTATTGTTGAGGCATTTATTCATATTTATTGATGGGTCAACATCAAGACCATCGAGCTACTCTGGGACGATTGGAAGGGAAATAAAAGCGTATGAAAATCACCCGATTATCAAATTTGTTCCTATTAAGTGTTTAAGAGTTTACATTCATAATTAAAGTCATTGATTTACTTTTTACTTAATGTGTCACGAACATCATGGTCATGAGCTAGCCCATAGGTTTCACAAAATAGTCAATACCATATCTCCACATGTTTTATATCATAGTAATACTCTGTTAGATTCATATTCTTTAAAGAAATCGATATTTTTGCTCTTTTGATGTATAATATCTATGTCCTACGGTGTCTCTAACCCCCTTCTCAAGAATCTAATATTACCGGTTTCGATGATGAATTTTATCAAATATTAATAAAATCTTGGAATTTAAAGTAAAAACAGTTTGCATTTATCTTCAGTTAGGTGGTTAGAACATGTCTGTAGTTTTTCCGTAAAGTCTAATTTAAATATAGTTTGCTTGTAAAGAACTTGGTATAGAGTTCAAGGTGTTAAAGAGAAAGAGAGCGGGTGTAGTTGTGTATTGTCTAAAAATATCTCTGTGCGAAAATATCTCTGTGCCGAGGAAGTGACTTAAAAGCATTTATTGAATGGGTTTTATGTCCAGCTGTATGCGTGTGCGTTGTGTTGAATATTCTTTCAATATGTTTGGAATGTGACCAGATGTGTGTCAATGGGTGTGTGTGTTGTGATATGGTGGAATTAAGGTTTTCCTTCCTTTTGGTGTGTGTGTGTGTGCGTTTGAACTGCGATGTTTTCTGTGTGTGTGTGTGTGTGTGTGTGTGTGTATTTTTGCGATGTTTTCTTTCTAGTGTCTCCAGCTGTGTCTGTGTACGTGTATATGAGTGTGTATTTGTGTGTGTGTGCAATCATATATATATATATATATATATATATATATATATATATATATATTGGAAAAATATCTAAGAATTGATGGAAATTGATTTTCCAAAATCAATAGTATGTATACATTTTTTGAGTATCCGTTCTTATTTATTGAATGGTAGTGGTTGATTCTCTATCCAATTGTGGCTTATATTTGATAATACGTTGCCTTTATTTAGTCTTTGTTGTTAGTTGAAAAGATCTGAGCACTTGTAGAGGGGAAAGATTTTGAAATTGGGTAATTGGACAGGCTGCAATGCGACTGCTTAAAGGAATTTTCCTCGTGTATATGTCTCGGATCTGTTGGTTGTAAGTCGTCATTCTGTTGCGTAACGATCCTCCTGTCTGACCTATGTAATTATGTTGGCAACCGTTGCACGTGTTTACATAGATCGTTAGAATTGCTGAATGATTATTCGGCCAACCTGAGTTTTCGGCAGTATTCTGCAATGAAATTTTTCAATTCGGGGATGTTTGGTTTTTGTGGTGTGTGTAAACTTCAGTCTCTTACTTAGAATTTCTATTTGGGTGTCAATTAATGGATTTTTGAAAGGTTAATTACCTTTGATTTCTCGTGTATGGGGGTAGACAACGTGTGTCCTGGTATTTCTGTCCTTGTGCTAAAAAAGGAAAGTTACTTTTAGTGTAGTTGATATTTGTTGTTGGTCTGATTTTAGTGGGTCTATAGGGTCGTTTTTAATGGCGAGTGTTTTGAGAAGGGGGTCTACTGTAGTTGCTATTATGTTGCGGTCGTGTTGGGATTCTGAGTGGTCTGGGTGGTTTGGGTGGGTCTCTTCCAAAGGCATTTGTGTTTATGCTGTAATGATTGTGGTTCCGGTCGGGGTACTTCTGGTTATATTTTATTAGATGCCCTGATGTAGCCCTCTGTAACCCGAGTGTAACTTTTCCAGGTTGGTTTATGTCACTTCTGGATTTGGATTTGTGAAAGAAATTTTGTGTTGTTGTGGTTGGGTAGGTTTTTTTGGTTGTAGTTGGGTGTATTTGGTTTGGGTTGGGAGGGAATTGTGTTTGTGGTTTAGATGTGTTGTGTTTGATGATATGCTTGTTTCTGTAGGGTTTATTGTTTTGTTCTGTTTCTTGATGAAGGGATTGTCTGTAGAGCGTGTTTTTTAAAATCCCTCTTCGTATATAAGAAACCACACTTCACACTTTTCCCATCGTTGGAGAGATATAAGTTCTGCATATTCATAGTCTTGTTTCTAGTGTTTTAGGAGGTGTTGTAAGTTGGGGCCTCATATTTCAGTGACTTTACAGTATGGTGGTCATAATAATAATAATAATAATAATAATAATAATAATAATAATGATAATAATAATAATAATAATATGTAAT
Organism: Octopus bimaculoides; assembly: GCF_046866305.1. NCBI lineage: Eukaryota > Metazoa > Mollusca > Cephalopoda > Octopoda > Octopodidae > Octopus > Octopus bimaculoides. Next base: position 27,427,290 of record NC_142938.1, on the reverse strand, counting down.
GGAGGGCGAGGAATGATGCAGGTAGAATTGTGCTATAAAACTTCCACAATAGCAATGAACAAGTATTTATCTAGTATAGAGGATTGGATGCTGCGGCGTGTGTGCAAGCACGAAAGCAGCAAAAAATCACATTCTATTGTCAAGGACGCTTGTATATTCGGAAGGGAACTTGGCATTAACCCTGAGTTAGATTAAGAACATGAAACCACTGCTATCCAACAAGCAAAACGGATCGAACAGACTGCAAGAAAGAACGGACAGAAACAAATTGAAGCGCAGTGGAGCTAGAAGTCTCTGCTTGGACAGTATATACCTCGGAGTCGAAATGCTGATGTTGACCTAGCAACAACCCATCTATGAACAAAAGAACATGAAATAAGACACTCTAGTGTTCCGAATCATATCTCATAGCAATATGCAAATATCTTATCCTGTGTGAATTAGGATCACATTTTCTCTCTGGCTACAAATTGTTTTTCTGGAACAGAGCAAGTGAAGTTAAAGGGATTCTGGCAAGAACAATGGAACGAAAATAAGCAAATAAAGAAAAGAAACGAAAAAATTGCATGCATGTAAGTCAATAATCGTGTTGCATTACTGACAATCTGTCGAATCTTATACGAATTTCAAAATATCAATAATATAAGATTCTACTGTAGTATATTCTGTGAGTTTATTTTTATATACCGACAATCTATATGATATAATAATCTTTTATCTTTTATTTCTGTCGGCCATTGAACTGCGGCCATTGCTGAGACACTTGAAAGGTATTGCCGAGGAAAACTGACCCTGGTACTTATTTCATTGGTCTCTCGAGGCGAACCGCTAGTTTGACAGACGTACACAAACCAATACAGGTTTTCAAGCGATAATATCAATGATCGGTATTTAAAATACACATGCAAATGTATCCCTAAACATTTTTCTCTCAATTTTTTTTTCGTTCTCTTTCCGTTTTTTCCCTCTTAATGCTTTGTCTCGAAGAGCGGGAGCTCGAAACGTCAAAGACTTCTCCTTTCTTCCCGAGCCTTAACCAAATACACCTGCTTGTTATTCCTTCACCTGTCTTCGTCTTTTGTTTTCTGAAAATTAAAACTATTCACATATGTTATTTCATTTCAGAAATACAACATTCACTGATGATCTCATTTTGCTTAAGATATTCGCGTGAATTAATATTTTAAAATGTAAAAGTGCAAAAAACAGGAGGCAATTAATAGAAATATTAAATTTATTTTATAGACGATGTAAATGTTAGTAGGTTCGTTATTTGATTACATCATTTTGAGAGAGCAGGAGAGAGATTAAAAGAGAAATACACACACACTTAACAGAAAGGTTGAGGGCACAAACTAGACTTGGTGACAGCATCGAGTAAGGGAACGCTACATGATTACACCATGTGAGACAAAATAGAGAACTTGAAGAAGTGGAGGAGGAACAACAGGAAGAAAAGGGGAAGGAGAAGTAAACGGAAGAGTAGATGGATGTAGACAGAACAAGCTCTGCAATAGTTAATGTACAAGGAGTGTTCATTAAAGAATTCCTCTGACTCACTTCCAATTATTGCAGGAAATAGAACTTGAATAGGTATTATCATACAGATTTATACATGTCAAATTATAAATTACAGCTTTCCAATAGTATTAGTTTGTCTTTTACGACTGCTGAAGTGGACTAAGGTGTTATAATGGAGGCAGTTCAATGCAGGCCAGTGATAAAGTTCTTACACTTGATAGGTCGTAGACAAAAAGAGACTTTTGATGAGATGAAAGACGTTTATGGTGACGATGCACCATCATACAACGTAGAAAACCACTGGCACCGCCAGTTCAAATGTGGCCGGACACCAGTGGAAGCTACTTCTATACCTGGACGACTACATTCCGCCATTGGTGTCAACATCATCCATAAAATGGAAGCCGCCATTTTGGAGGATCGTCGCATAACTATTCGGCAACTAGCCCAAGAAGTGAAGATAAGTTTATGGTCCGTGGAAAAAAAATATTCACAACCATTTGTACATGCGGAAGTTGTCTGCATAATCGACTTCCCGGATGCTCACACCGTTTCAGAAGCAGGAACGACTGAATTACGCCCAGGCTCTTTTGGCAATGTGCCAAGAAAATGAGGAGGACCTTTTCGTTAGACTTATCACACAGGATGAAACATGGGCCCATCATTATGATTCTGAGACTAAAGTCCAGTCAAAGCAATGAAAGTATAACTCACCACCTCCAAAAAAGGTTCGTATTCTCAGCGGGCGAGGTGATGCTCACGGTCTTTTGGGACCAAAGCGGAGTAGTGACGATGGACATTCTGGCAAAGGGCACCTTAATTAACGGGGAATATCATGCTTCTCTGCTGCAAAAATTGCAGAACACATCTAAGCAGAGAGGCGTAGCATGCTGACCAGAGGAGTCCGCTTCCTTCAAGACAACTCCCCAATTCACAATGCGCATGTTGCCCAGATGAAGGCACACTCTCGCGGCTTGAAATTCTTTATTACCCCCCTTACTCTCCCGACCTCACACCATCTGACCTCCACCTCTTTCCAACCATGAAGTATTTTTTGAAGGGGAAGCACTATTCGGATGTTGATCAACTTATTTCCAAGGAAAAGTTTTGGTTCCTGACGCAACCTACCGGCTCAAAACCTGCATAAAGCGTTAGGAGAAGTGTGTCAGCATTGTTGGTGGCTATGTAGAGAAAGGATAATAATTATGCCAAGCTTCATTTATCCCAGTCTTTGGGAAGTGGGTCAGGGGAAATCTTTAATGAACACCCCTCGTATATTATGAGGATTAGTTTCCTTAGATGCTTTTGAAGTACGCCATTTGTAAGCAATATTCGCTAACTTAAGAATTTACAGCAAACTGTTACTAATGAATATATCACTACACTTGCTGTAATAGTATGAATGCACTATTGCACCATATGGCTAATGTCAGGAAATATAGTTTACGTTCAATAATCATAATTTTACTATTATTAAATTACTTATACTGGCAAAAGTATACATCCTTAGTTATCAGACATATGACGGGTAACACTCTAGCAGACGACAAATGCTAAAGAGCATTATATAATGAGAATCGATATCTAACTCTTATATATATATATAAGTAGTCTCTAATATCTGAGTCAGAAGTCATCTGGGATCAGCGACCATACTCAGCTACTGTTTATTATGTATTTTTGAACCGGTTCCGCTCATTTTAAGTGAACGCCGACATAAATACAATTAAATACTCATAGAAAAGATGAACGTGTTTACCACAATTCAACACACGATGGTCGAAACAAAGCTTTGTTAAAATTACATTTATCCTAGGTGGTGCGCAGAGGGATCGAGAGCATGGAGTTGCACAGCTCTCGTAGATTGGGAGGCTGAAGAAATATACAGTGATATATAGCTGCGTATCTTTGTGTTTTTAGTTAAAAAATCAAACAAACTTGAATTTGATTTTCTCATTAGTCCGTCATGTGTTTGGTGAAATAAATACCAGATATGCACCGTTTCTCCAAATGTTTGATCTCTTTTAGCAGCAAAGAAACCTTTACATATTTGGTATGCTAGAAGTAGCAGTCATATCACCCTTGAAACACACCCTATCACCTTAAAAATAAGATACATAGATAATGGGATCTGGGATGGGTTGTTTTTGAAAAGAAGAGATGTAATGGTCATGGCTAGAATAACTTTTAGATCGTATGTTTTGATCGGTCAATGTTGATCTAGAGCTAAACACTAAGAAAACGAATCCGAAAGAAAGTGGTCTAACTTCATATCGTTCATGAGATGACGTTTGCCTGAGCTGTCTCGTATTTATAGACCAAAGATTTCATCCTACATTATCGGAGCTGATATAGCTATTGGAAATAAATAAGAGCTCATTTGGGAATCTTACTTGCAATAGATAAGCGACTTAAACAGAAACAGATTCATTTCTCATCAATTTCACTTGTTAAAAAGCTTCAGTAAAAAATATAAAACCCAAAAATTAGTGACTGTTAAATAAAAGAAATTTTCAATGAATTTTCAGTATAACTTAGCAGCATATTTCTTGAAGACACTGTACTGATTCAATAATTTCTCGTTTCGGCCGTAGCATGACATTTAATTTGACATAACTTCATTATTCTTTGAAGCGTTTTCTTTATTATATAGCGTGCATAGTTTAATTAACTTGGTAGATTTCATATTTACAGTAGGATTTAAATATCACATCTCTTTACTTCATACACGAAGTATTATTCGGCAGCTTATAATGAGGAAAGCAGTTCAGTGATTTATGATGTCTATAATATCGGAAGAAGTTAGATTGAAATTTATTTTAAGAAAGCAACATACTTGCTACACTCAAGACACAAAATTCTCCACATATGTATACACTTTCATACATGACAAACGAGTACACAATCACACACACAAACACACACATACACACGCACGCACACACACGCACGCACACACACGCACTCTGTCTGTCTGTCTGTCTGTCTGTCTCTCTCTCTCTCTCACACACACACACACACACACAAACACACACACTTCTATTCGGGATGTGTGGCGCTGAGTCACCGCTGCAGACTTCACCAAAATGTACAGTAGAAAAAATGAAAAATGTCTTGCAGCAGTGATGGAATTACTAAATAGATATTTCTACTTTTTTGAGCGTCGTCTCTAACAGGCACCCACTATAATCGTATGCCAGACAAAGTTATAACAATCCTACCACTGATGTTTGACACTTTTCATCTGCTACTGATATATTTCTGGAACTTTTAAAACTATAGACCTCTATGAGATAACTTTTCGAGAGAAATTGTGCAGTTTCAAGATTTTCGATAGTATATTTGAGTTAGATATCATATACAAACTACTATTTGGATTAATACTGCTTTGGATTCTAATACAGAAGTTTTATCCAGCCTGCTGGTTAATTGCTGCAGCGGCCACTTGTAAACCACTATTTCTATATCTTTTATCGCTTACTTAATTTCAGTTAGTAGACTACAGCGATGGTGGAGCACCACCTTGAAGAGTTTTGATCGAACGAATCGATACCAGTAATTTTTTTAAACCTGGGACTGATTACATATGTCTCTATTACCGGACCGCTAAGTTACAGGGACGTAATCACACTAACACCGATTGTCAAGCGGTGGATAACGCGGGTACACACGCATATATATACGAGGTCTGATCAATAAGTATCAGGACTGTTGCCATAATAACGAACATAAAGCACGTAGAGTAAAGCCGCTTGGTACAGGTTGACCTTGAACCCTACTGTGCATGATCATTAAGTTTTCATGTTTTAGCTCATTTCCGTTCTTTACAGCAGTACTTGGAAGGAGGGTGTGTAGTATCTGATCGTCGCATTGACCATGACAAAGTTGTCATGGCGTTACCTGCTCAGAGGCATATGTAAATTTGCAGAAAGTGTATAGCGAGGAGTGTATGAGCCAATACAAATGTACGAGTGAGTCAGGCGTTTCCAGGAGGGCCCCAAAAATGTCGATATTGACGAACGTTCGGGGAGACCCGCAACCAGCAGAACTGTGAGAAGCATCGCAGATGTGCGTTCACCTGTGAGGAAAATCGTCGAATCACTGTTCGTGAGATATCAGAGGATGTGGAAATTAGTTACGGTTCAGTTCAGTCCATTATCACTGAAAATTTGGGTAGAAGACGCGTGTCTGCGAAGTTTGTGCCAAAACCGCTTTCAGATTACCAAAAAGACACTTGAGTTTCAGTTACACCAGACCTCCTTGATTGTGTCGAGAACGATGAAAACTTTTTGAAAGTTTGCGTAGGCCTCTGAGCAGATATCGCCAAGCTTTTGGCGAAATTTGGTGCAGATTCTCTGCTCAACTTCCTGTGTCACGATCAATACAACGATCACACGCTACACACCTTCATTCCAAGCACTGCTGCAAATAGCAGAAGTGAGCTAGAACGACAAAACTTAGCGCACATACACTGCAAAAGCCAACTTCAAGGTCGATCTGCGCGATGCAGCTTTACTCTGCGTGCTTTAGCTTCGTTACCACAGCAACAGTCTGGATACTTATTGATCAGACCACGTATATATATATATGTGTGTGTGTGTGTGTGTGTATAATTATGTATGTATATGTATATATATATATATATATATATATATATGTGTGTGTGTGTGTGTATATAATTATGTATGTATATGTATATATATATATATATATATATATATATATATATATATATACGACAGGCTTTCAGTTTCTCTTTACTAAATATACTTTACTGTAGCCGGTTGGCTGTAGTAGAAGGCACTTGCTCAATTGACAAATACAATTCACACTCTAAACAGTAAATATCCAATAAAATAAATAACCCCACAACAGAGCAACTGGATGCAATACAGTACCGGGGAAAGTTTGCACTCACACAACAAAGAAAGAACACACAATACTGAACTCACCCAACAACACAGATGTGTAGCAGGTGATGGAGTAGAAATATCAGCCAGAAACTATCAAATGTTGAATAATAATAATGATTTCATTTTAATAATAATAATAATAATAATAATAATAATAATAATAATAATAATAATAATAATAATAATATACTTTGTTCTAAAATGGGATAATAACCAACTGAGTAGCAGGAGACAGAAGAGGACGGATTCCAAAATAAAGGCTCAGTCAAGCAACGAACGACGAAAAGCAGAAAAAGCAATAATAGGATTTGCAATGAAAATGTAAAGAGATGTTACGAGACATTACAAAACATTTTTTATACTGCTGTACCTATTCTTGTGTCGATTGCTTCCATATGTAAGAGGATATTAAATATTAAACTTTGTAAACAGGATTTCAAGCTAGAAAAGCTTGAAAAAAATATATCTCCACCGTTACTGATTGTATTTTAAATGTATACTAGATTCTCAGTTGCTTTCTTGCCAGATGATGTTTTTGTCTGTTTTTACGTACAATGTAATATTACATTTCTCATTCGAAATTTTCACTGTTTTTAGCACTGCACTATGCTCACATCTACCAACTCCACTGCGTTCCCCGCCACACACGTGTGTATGTGTGTAAATTATATATATCAACATACACACGTGAACATATATATATATATATATATATATATATATATATATATATATATATATATATACATGCATACACACATACATAGTATATATATATATATATAGTGTATATAATATATATATATACAACCATGTATAGGTGTATACGATCCTATGTGTGTATGTATGTCTATATGTATGTGTCTGTGTGATTTGGGTATTTGACTGACTGAATGATGGGAAACTGTGATAATTACCCTTTGAGTTTAGTTTGTGACACGTGTTTGTTTCTGAGACAAGCCAGTTCACTTAGCATTTGCGTCATCATTCAATTTCTTCTTAAAGTAATTAGAATTCACTGATTAGTGTTCAGCAAGATTGGAAAATGAAGTCTTCTGTGGTCATACAACAACACATTAAAGAGATTGCCTATTACCAGTTAATCTAAAATGCCTCTACCATCATCCGGCAACCGATATTCAATATTTAAAGCGAGTCATGTCTGCATTGTTAAGAAATTCGTTTCGATGTCAAGCGGTTTCAAGTTTGATAGCGTTCTGTGGTAGTTTCTTTGTCCTTAGCTTTTCTTTGATAACATTAACTGAAATTGGGTAGATGGAAACTGAAAAGAAACTGCTCTGTACATATTCTTAGAGACAAGATATTATCTGTCACTCTGCGTAACAGGAAGCAACTATCTGACATCTTAGTACTTACATGATCCAGGTACATATAGGGCTAATCTTTTATCACAGCAGCATGTCAATTCCTGTTTTTCCCCTTTCATCTCTCACAACTATCAGGGCAGTATCCTCTTGCCAAAAACGTTTGCTCTCTGAAGCTTAACATTGCGGAAATCAAACTGCTCCATAGGAAGTCATTGATGTTTCTGTTCTCAAATGATAAAATAAGGGATCACGTGTTTATTTACAATTGTAGTAACATCAATGATTTTCTATTGGACTATTTATTTTCCAATGTCTCGAATAATGGGTTACCATAATGAATTACTATCTTTATAGTGTTACGACGACGAGTCACTATCCTTAAGGCAATGGTCTATTTTAACTGAAGTAGTGTTCTTGAACTTCAGCAGTTTTATTTTACTTGCTTAGACTGGATCAGTGCTTTTTTTGCCTATGACCCCTTTCATTGCTATTTTACTCTAATGGACCTTCATAGCTATTCGATGTATACAAAAAAAATCCCGCTGTACTCTTTTATAATTATTATAAAGAGTTGTATAAAAAGTTTAGATATTTTGTGTATTTCAGAAAAGCAATTTATTGCTCATAAATTTTAACAAAAATTTTTAATGGACCCCAGTTCAGAACTACTGGTCTCGGTGAAGAGTTGGTGGCCAAGAACCATGAAGGCCTTCCTAAACAGGACAAATGCAATTATTCTAAGTTCTGAAAAACGTGATCAGGGAGTGAATTTGAATTCCTGAATGAATTGTTTCTAGGAAGGAAGGACTGGGTGGAGTGCCTGTAGTTAAGGGTCTGCAGTGTGGGATGGAGGCAGCAAGAGTGACGAAAGGAAGAAAGACAAGGCTGTCGAAATATGTAAGTCAAGGTACCATTAAGCCAGCCATATCTGAGAAGAAGCCGTTATAACAATGGTAGGAGATGCAGGAGGAGAGAGAGAGAGAGAGAGAGAGAGAGAGAGAGAGAGAGAGAGAGAGAGATAGAGAGAGAGAGAGAGATAGAGAGAGAGAGAGAGAGAAAGGGAGAAGAAGAGAGGTTGGGAAGGATGCAGTGGACCAAAAGGTGAAGTGTGTATTTCAGTAATTTATGCCGATCTGTCGTGTGATCCTCTTCTCAATGTGACTTTGAATATCTGTGTGTGCATCACCGTTTCAACTGTGAGAAGATTACTTCATTGTGGGTTTCACTTGAGCTCTGTAATGTCTCAATAGTTGGTCCATGGTAGAGCATATTTAGTTGAGCTATGGTAGTTGAACTATGATAATTGAGCTATGGTAGTTGAGTTAAGTTAGTTGAGTTATGGTAATAGAGCAGAAAAATTAGAAGTTATTTTGTATCCTGATACAAAACTATTACCCTAAGATACACAAGGTTGATCATTTTAGTTCTTTAACGAACATTATTATTATATTATACGTGTAAGGCGGTAACCTGGTTGAATCGTTAGTACGTCAAGCAAAATCCTTAGCGGCATTACGTTCGTCTTTACATTCAGAGTTCAAATTCCGACGAGGCAGACTTTGCCTTTCATCCACTCAAGTTCGATAAAATAAGTAGAATCTGTGCACTAGGATTCGATGTAATCTACTTAGACCCTCCCCTGAAAACTGCTGGTCTTGCGCCAAAATTTGAAACCATTTTTATATTATGTGTGCGTCGCACACAATAATATGCTGCCTATGCTGGTGTGACTATAATTTATCGATCAAATCTTTACTCCCATGACATTATTTTTAATAGCAGAGTACTAAGTCAAGATTCCCGTCAGACTGATTTTACCATACATTTTTTTGAGAAGGATATGATATGTATAAATTATAACCGATTGACAGTACACCTTTGGCCAAATATGTGGCTTTGTAGCTGTTTTAATAACCAATATTGTATCAGTGTTTAGTTCTAAGCGAGCACACCTGTTAAAATCATTACCATCACATCTTTTTAGGCATACTTTATTTCACAGTACTGTTCTTAATACATCTTCCTGTTTTTATTAAGACACTAAGAATTACTTTGAAATATTTGAGTCGTATATTTAGAATGTTGAATGATTAACTTAGGGGCATCTTCATAGGTTGAAATGGTCAGTGTTTCATAGGAATAAATATTTTACGAATGTGACTGGCAGAATCACTATAGTGTAAAACAAAACGCTCCACTATATTTCAAAGAACACAACGTTCTGAATTCAAATTCGAATGACGGCATTTCAACTTTAAGGAGTCAATACAATTTCGTCCTTTGCAGTTTAATACTTCCGATGGTTTAATCAACCTTCGTCTACCCTCACAACTGCAATCTAGTGTAAACGGAGCGTTTAGGCGTATAAAAGATTAATCTAATCCTGGATAAAACGCTAGTCTTTCGTAGTGAGCTTTCTCTCATAGAATTAACAGTTCTGCACTACAAACAAACAAATTATTTGCTATTTCTTTTGGTGATGACACATACCACATTGGAGGTTTGTGAACTCTGCAAAATATACTGACCCAATGACTTGCTTACGAGCCAGCATTGGTAACTAAATGTGGTTGCTCGTTCTGTTAGATATAGCAGCCAAATATCCATTAAATCCCATGATATACACTCAAGTTTAGACAAAGAAGAAAGCTGACAACAAACTGGAATGTCATTGATTATATGTCTGATCGATCAAGCTGAATAAAAGACAAGAAATACAAACAAAAAACCACCACTACCATCACCATCACCAGTGGTGGCTGATAGGACCAACTTTTCAGCTGCTAAGTGCGAAACCAATTCCGCGATCTGTAACGAAGTTAGCAGAATCAAATAGTTATTCGTGTATGACATGTGAGAAGGCCAAGCAAAAGATATTTATCATATTCATGTGAAAGCAGGCGTTTTATATTTTGTATCATTGCAGCACACTAGGAATGTGTCTTCTGATATTAGATTTATGAGTGGAATTTGGTGAACGGATATACGAATACACGGAGAAGTATAGTTACATATGCATATATATATATATATATATATATATATATATATATATATATATATATATGTGTGTGTGTGTGTGTGTGTGTGTGTGTGTGTGTGCGTACAGTATTATATATCCATCACGGCTGATCTTACCAATCGGTTTCGCGCTAGGGGTACAACGAATTTTAGTAACAATCCAATTATATAACCCTATGCTCCGATATGGTAGCCGATATGGAATGAAATATGGCGACTGCTCTCTATTGTTGGAGGTGAAAAGACACGTCCAGTTTGCAGTTGTGGTGAAAAGATAATATAGGAACCGGGTAGGGGATTTACCAATACATCGCCACTGGTTGGTTATGCTGTAAGTCGGTATGAGATACCATGAAGTGATTGTGGGTATTGTATGCGTCTTTCAGGTTGGTGTTCTTGTGGAAGTGCGATGTGTAGTGATACTGTATAACTTTTGTAGAATGTGTAGGCATCCATTACTGTGTTCGCTGGAATGTTTTCTTTCCGTATTGGTTAAAGTCTGGGGGCTTTATGTTTGCATTGAGTGTGTGTAGTGGTACAATGTGTGGGGGAGTTTATATGGGAGGTGGTGGGAAACGGTCTATTTGGTAGGTATCCGCCGTGTTGGGGCGTGCATGTTTGTATGTTTGTATGTGGGTGCGTTGGTGAATGCTCTGGTCAAACTCTTTGCCGGACTCCAGAGTATTGGTGGAGATGGAAATATGGACAGGTGCATTATCCTGGTGAAGATGCCTTTTGCGACGAAATTTCTTTCACAACTTCCTCAAAACCTCCACAATATACTTCTTGTTGACCGTCTGACCAGAAGGAAAGCAGTAGGTCTAGATGATGCCCTTTCTATCAAAAAAAGGTATCATCATGAGTTCCTGGCAGACTTCCTTTGCCTGGCCCCTTGTAACAGCGAAAAGTAGTTAATGAACAGTCTGCAGCATTTCTTAATTATTTACTCCTCATCTCTTAATAGGTCGATAAAATAAGTACAATTCAAGATGCTGGTGTCTATAGATTCGATTAAATATTTGACGTAGGTGTCCCCATAATGGCTGTAATCAAATGTTTTAAACATTAGCAAAAAAGAAAACAAAACAAGTAAAAGCAAAAAACAATGAAATACTCTGTGAGATTCTTAAGGTATGTTATTTAGGGAGTGGGAAATAGATATGATTACTGGATAGAATGCTTTTATGATCTTGGTTTATATTCTAGGCGAGATGTTACGTATTAATGAGAACTAAGAAAGTTATGGCATGTAAAATTAACTATACTACTTTAATAGACTTTAACAAAAACCATTTCTTGTCTCTCAAGTTCTGAGCCGGAATTTCGTCATCTAGTCTTCTGAAGTCGTTCGGATTTTATCTATGTTAACTTAAGAGATATGGTCTAAACTGGTAGTATAGCAGAAAACAGTAGGTTAAATATTCGCCAACGTGTTTATTATATCAAATAAAACAACGTAAAACTGATTGAAAATCATTTTTGCAGTGTGATCAGAATCAAAAAAGAACGAATCAAAACTGATGAAGTAATTCACCTTCATCAGGTTTATCGTTTGTGATCAATGTGATTATTGTTCTATTTCGGGAGCTGAATGTTTCTTTATTAAACAAGTTATCATAACTCGAAATAGACGGCGTAGGCTTAGATGCTCACCTCGTTCATTATTAGATCTGTCTGTAGCTCATGTTTTCGCCATTTGCCCTTTATGTCAGTTTTGGTTTGTTCTTGTCCTACGTGGTTGTAAAAGAAAGACTATATTTCATTTAAGCAGCCAATGATTTTGGCATTTCTTCAACTTACGCAAGATTCTGTAGCTGATGGAAATCCTAATGTATTCTATTCTAATTTTTACTTTATACTCTAAGTATTTGATACGATTTTCTAATGAATACATTAGAATTCTAATGCTGTATTTTAGACGTTGATCTTTTGTCACTTCGGTCTTCTTTGTTAATAAACATTACTATGACAACTTCTCAGCTCGCTATTCCCCTCACACTGCTGTATAATTACTAGTAAAAGTATTGTTGTCTAGAACTTCTGATGGATGAGTGGCTATAATATTAAACAACGAAAGTGGCAGTTATTCGCAAACCGCTATCACTACAACGTTGCTTCTCTGATTAATACACTACTCTTTAGTGTATAGCAGTTCAAGATCAAGTTATTTGTCATTAATTAACGAAGACAGCATTATCTTTGGGAACCTTAATGCTGGAACAACAACTAATACTCTATTTTGAAATATTTGAAACCAAATTGCTGGGTGATAAAGGTGGTATTTAGTATTTATATTGGCTATGAGTCAAGAACTGCTGCATGTGCTCCAACCCTCATACAATGACAGGCTCAAACGTAAAGCACACAATCACTTTCATGTTACTAAGTCAGCTAGGTTTCAGAAACATGACGTGTTTATCTATCTATCTATCTATCTATCTATCTATCTATCTATCTATCTATTTATCAGTGTGCGTGTATATGTATGGATAAGTGTACATGAGTACATACATATGCAGTGCGATAGTTAGATAGACAGATAGATTGAGAGAGAGAGGAAGAGAGAGAGAGTGGGATAGATACATACATACATACAGAAAGAGAGAGAGGGAGAGAGAGAAAGAGAGAGTGAGATAGAGAGAGAGAGAGAGAGAGAGAGAGAGAGAGAGAGAGAGAGAGAGAGAGAGAGAGAGAGAGAGAGAGAGAGAGAGAGAGAGAGAGAGAGAAGAAAGAAAGTGGAGCAACCTTTTGCAAACAGTAAAGAGCTGATTGGTTTTAGCGTTAATGTCCGGTGGATCAATCATTTTATATTTTACTTTTGCAACTTAAAATGTACAGCTTGTTTTCAAACCGTAGTTCTGTCATTATATATGAGTATATTTTTGTTACGCTATCATAGGATATTCTCTGTGGATGGCATTGCTTTGTTCCATTCATCGAGTGTGTGCTGTTCTTGATAACTGATCTGTTAATGTGGAAAGAGTTAACGTGTTGCTCTTTTATATGATATACATATCTGGCTACAGCTTTGCTCATCCTCCTCTCCCATTTCCTGAAAGAATATTCATAACTGAGGAAGCAGCTTCTAAAGCTGCAGATAATCATATGAATATAAGATTAATTTGTTTCTGCGCTAATCGATAATACTTTCTCTTCACTTTCAGTATAATTACTTCCATTAACTACTTTGTATACATCCGCATACATACACATATATTGTGCTGGCCAAAATGTCCGTTCGGGTTTTGTCCATACTAAATTATACGACCCTAATAAGTAGCTAACTTCAGCCTGTTCCTTACGCATGCGCGCTCGTTAAATACTTGACACTTCAACGGGTTTCGACGCGAACTTGTAACGAAACTTGTTTTTTGTGTTTGGGATCACCTGGAAAATGGAGAATTGTAACAAATATTATCGACATGTAATGTCCTTTTTTTTTTCTATGAGGATCCAGCAGGATCTCTTTGAGAGGGTTGCTTCTGACAGGACCCGATGGAAAGTATGCTTCAGGACTCTGAGAAGAAAGCTACAGAAAGCTGCAGGAAGATACGCGCTATGTACGGGGAGTATGCTTGTTAGGGAACATATGTGCCTGAAGTTGTTTTCGAGATTTCGGTCGGGAAATGTTTCGGCTCAAGGTGCACCTCGCACTGGTCGCAAACTGAGATTAACATCGAGAACAGTACAAGTTATACTACGAAGATGATCACAGATATTCCACAAATATCCAAAATCGAGTACTGAAAATCATCAGCAACAAATTGTTTGCTTCATGAGGCTCGATGTTTGAGTCCTACCTCCAATGAATAAGACTGACTTTGCCCAACGGATTTCCATCAGTGATTCATTGCAGAAACGTGATGAAAACGATAATGTTTTGAAGAAAATGGTGACAAGGGGCAGAAAATGGATCGTCTATAACAATGTAAAGTGCAAACAATCACATAATCACATCACGGGTGAAGCGCGGCTAACTATAAAAAACAACTTCCGAAGCTTATGCTTTCAGTTTGGTGGGTTTGGAAGAGTGCTGCAATTTACGGGTTTCCTTCCAGTGACAGAACCATGAATTCGGATGTATAATGTGGCCAGCTGGACAAATTAAACACAGGAGAAAGAAAGCCAGCGGAATAATGGACATAAGTTAACTGTATCATGGCGATACACGTGCGGTATCAAAATGCCAATATTATGACAGCTGCTCAATGCTCTGTTAAGACTATAAAAGCAGCCACAGTGTCTACAACGCTGTGATCAGCAGGAAGGGACACAGCAATCACTCTGATTGAGTTCGCATACCGGAGTACATCCTCACATCCTTAAACAAAGCTTTAGACTCAATTCAGACGGCTATGCGAAGCTGTTGGAGAATGTGGTCAATCTCTGGCTGGGGAGGTTTGCTGTTGAAAGGCCATATATATGGCAGCAATATTCGGCTCCTTTCCATACCTCCAAAAAGAATCAGAAGTGGTTGTCGAAGGATTTCTAAGACTTCACCAGTCCCAATGTCAGGCCTCCTAGTACCCTTGATTGTAACCTCATAGATTACTATATGTGGGATGCAATTGAGAAAAACTTCTATCGTATTACCCGTGATACTACCAAATGCCAAGCTACTGGCCAAAATCAAGGAGGTGCTCGAACCTCTTCCCACTAAGGAACACATACGCCATGTCCCGCAGCCGTCTTGAGGCTGTAGAGGAAGTTGAGGGCAGCTACTTTGTGTTAAATTTTATCTCCTTGCCATAGTATAGCTGGTATTTTCCGACTTTTAAAAAATACTTCTATTTTTATGAGATGCAGTTTCTTTTCCTTTTGTGCAATCAGCCAAATTCAGTCCGGATACCAAGTGTATGTAAGTTATATATATGAACAACAGGGACCACCAACTATATATATATATATATATATATATATATATATATATATATATATATATATATATGCATATTTGGGAAAATATAAACAACTTTTCTTCTAGACTTGTATTAAAACACTACAACGCTATCTTGTTTATTGGGGGATTTTCATGTTTCTTTATTAGTCTTTCGTTTACTACATCCTCTACATCCTCTAAATCCATTAATATTTCAGAAATTTATCGGCCTCATAATCTGAAGAAAATGTTAGTGGTGTATTGTTCGAGCACTTTGTTGTAGATTGCAAAGGATCATAGAGTACTTGTTATAACTGATAATGTTTTCAACTTCGGATTTAAGAATTATTCACCGATTATCTCATACTTTATGGTATATTTTGCGTACCCGTTTCTTCACTTTGGTTTTGTATATAGCTGCTTTCGTGTACCCTACTATGAATTGCAACAATGACTCCTAGTAAAGGCAGGCCAATTAGAGGTTCGGTGACTTACATTTTGTGCCTATAAGAACAGGCACTATGGGCGTCTATTTGCATTTTGTTTGTATATTGTGGAATTATATCCATAGTTCCTTTTATTCCCTATCTCCACAATAATGCCTTAGAATGTGGTAGAGTTGTGGTGTTAATTAAAGCTATAACTATAAAGAATTGCAAATTTAAGGATTGAAATGTTTAGTGATGTTCTTGAAGCCTGTCTTCCCGCTCTTCAGTATCATATTTTTAACAACATTAGTCATATAAAATTCAGTAGTTCAGGTTTCGAGTAAAAAAACTATAGCCTGATATATATGTTTTTGAATAATCAAAGGAATTTCAGATGGGAGGGTCAACAGAAACAGTTAAAGAATTTATCTGCGATAATCAGGGGTTTTAATATACATGTCTTACACCTTATGTACATCGTTACGTTTAGCAGGACGTAGATTAAAACACTTTCTATATTCAAGGTGGAATGTTGTTAATTTCATCAATTTAGTACAATATGTCAGTGAAGTCATTCGATAAATGTGTGCTGTATCCTTCTTGTATGTATTTCTTCATGAGTAGGTGTATTTCTTTGGCAGTTAATAGTTGATGGCGGGATATTTTTGCTTATATATCTTTACAGTGATATACATAAATGCAGATTTAATCTATTGTTCTGCAGATTACAAAAAGGATAGATTCTATTACGGTAATTTATAGCAGTAAATAATTAATAGAGTTTGAATTTATTTTAAGTGTACTGTGTACTTTCACCAAATTTTGAACAAATGACGTTATCAAATAGTATGTTGTACATTGTGTTTGTTCATAATAACTCACAATTACTGCTAGAACTTGAAATGTTAAAAGCAATTAATTTCCAAGGTAACATTTTTATATCTTAACGTCATTGTCATTTTTATTCCTCTCTCTCCCCTTCTCTCCTCTCTCTCCCCTTCTCTCCTCTCTCTCCCCTTCTCTCCTCTCTCTCCCCTTCTCTCCTCTCTCTCCCCTTCTCTCCTCTCTCTCCCCTTCTCTCCTCTCTCTCCCCTTCTCTCCTCTCTCTCCCCTTCTCTCCTCTCTCTCCCCTTCTCTCCTCTCTCTCCCCTTCTCTCCTCTCTCTCCCCTTCTCTCCTCTCTCTCCTCTCTCTCCCTTTCTCTCCTCTCTCTCCCCTTCTCTCCTCTCTCTCCCCTTCTCTCCTCTCTCTCCCCTTCTCTCCTCTCTCTCCCCTTCTCTCCTCTCTCTCCCTCCTTTTTCTCCCCACCTATCTCTCTCTCGCTATATATATATATATATATATATATATGTTACTATATGAAAGCATTATTGCTGCTAAAAACAGTAATAATGAGGCGGTTAGCAGGACTTCTACCGTAATAGGTATAATATTAAATATTTGAATAAAAGAGGGGTAAAAATACCGCTTGGCAAAGAGGAAAGCGAAAGCTTCAAAAACCACCAACCCTACGATAAATACGCACACGAGCAATGCAATGAACACTTTAACAAATAGGTCTACCTTCAGGATGGAATGTGAAGATAGTTTACGTACCCCAATATCAATTGATTTCATGCTGTGCTTGGCAAGCGGTATTTTAACCCTTCGTTTATTCAAATATCTACTATTATACCTATTAAGGTAGAAGTCTTGTTAACCACCTCATTATTACTGTTTTTAACAGCAATAATGCTTTCATACAGCAACTTTTTTATTGTTTGCGAGAGTTTTCTCATTAAACGGAGTGAGACGTTTAAAATTCGAAATGCACATGAGTTGACGTAGTGAATATTTTGGAAATAGATGTTACTATCTCCAACTGAAGATTGCAAAGCATGTTTTTCTCATGCACAGCATGAAATCAATTGATATTGGGGTGTGTAAACTATCTCCAAATTCCATCCTGAAGGTAGACCTATTTGTTAAAGTGTTCATTGCATTGCGTGTGTGTCTATTTATCGTAGGATTGGTGGTTTTTGAAGCTTTCGCTTTCGTCTTTTGCAAGCGGTATTTTGCAAGCGGTATTTTGCAAGCGGTATTTTTACCCTTCCTTTATTCATATATATATATATATATATATATATATATATATATATATGTGTGTGTGTGTGTGTGTGTGTGTGTATGAATATATATATATATATACCATATTTGCATATATATATATATATATATATATATATATATATATATATATATATGTATGTATATACATACATACATACATACATGCATCATAGCTGCACCCTCGTTACACGAGAAAAAAGCCATTACCAAAAAGACTCTGAAATGATTCATTATTTATGCCATGTGATGCCCTTATATGATTTTTAAGCCCAGCCAAAGTTTTACACATCTTATTACATACTGCACGGTTGTGCTGGATGGCAGGATAAATAGGTGCCGCCGTATGCATTCTCTTAACATGTCTTTTCAGACCTTCATCTGCGAGGCACCGCTTCCATATTTTCCACACGTTATGTTGTGAATTGTAATAGCCACATCACTGTTTATCGTTGGTCGATTCCTGTGATATTTTTCATGGGTGACCACATCTGCATGACTCAGACACCTTTCACAAACCACACACACAAAAATGAACAGTCCCTCACTCTCCACAAGTTCTGTCTTTCCAAGACCCCTCCTAAGTCTCTCATACTTCACTCGCTCCCTCTCAAACCGCAAACAACCATCATGCACTGTCTTCCTCCATTTATTCCAGTCTTGTGCCTCTCTCTACCAATTACTAAATGTAATTCCTATCTATATTAGAGCATTTTAAAGGCAATCCTTATACCTTAGTTTAGGCTCATGCGCTAGTCTTCCAGCTTACCATAACAATAGCCGCTTGGGCAGTCTCTCATGACTAATTCTGACCAGATGTCCCCCACCACCTCAAACGTTTTTGCAGAACCATTGACTCTATACTTCTACTACCACTCCTCTCAAGCACTTCCACATTACTAATGACCAGTTTTCAGTTTATCCCCAAAGTTTTTCTCAAACAGAATTGATGGTATCGTTCCAGTTGGCTTATATGCCTACGGTAAATAACCCACGCCTCACTCCCATATAGCAAAGATAGCAGGACACACGTGTTATACACCTTAATTTTAATTTGTGAAGATGTATCATGTCTTGTCCATAGACGCCTATCAAGCCTACCAAAACCACTACTAACCCTGCATATTCTATATGAAATTTCATCCTCAAGACCCGCAGTGCTCAAAGTACTTCCCGAGTAAGTAAATCTAGACACAGTCTCCAACCTTTGACCATTCACAGTTATAAAAGGTTCCACATAAATCTTGGATGGTAAAGGCTGGTGCATTATAACAGTGTTATTTTATATTAATCGTAAGATCCAGTACTGCACATACAGCAGAAATTGCATTCAGCATGTGCTCTATATCTTTCTGGGAATGTGCCAACAGGTTACAATCATCTTCATACAGTTATTCAATGAGGTGAGAATGCAGAACTCCCGTTTTGGCATAGAATCCTTTGAGATTGAACAGCTTTCCCGTTCTCCTATATCTTATAGGAAATCTTCAAACTATACTTGAAGTCTATTGCAAAATACATAGCAAGCAATGTAGGAAAAGGAATATCACCTTCTTTTTCACCGTTTTCTACAGAAATTGGATCACATAAGGTATCTCCAGCCTTAACTCTCACTTCCATCTTGTCATACAACTGTCTAAGCATTCTCACAAATTTCAGGATCTCCCAAAGTGCAATTCTATTGACAGAATCAAACGCTTTCGTTAGTTCAACGAAAACCTGAGATAAGTCCATATCCTGTTTGATGCACTTTTCTTGCAACCTCATCATCAATGTGCAGAAGCAATCTATCCATCATTACCCTACAAAGTTCAGCAACAGCTAACTAGCTTTCCACCTTTCGATTTATATATTATCTCCATAGTCGCATGACGCCAATCCGGAGAAACCTCTTCACTATGCAAACTCTCTGAATCACATCAGTCAGCATTGTACAGAGATGATCACCACCATATTTATATATCCCTTACCTAGTCTATCTACACAAAGGGCCTTTCTATTGTTCAATTTTCTGATTGCCGCTTGTATTCCAGCCAGGTCTGGAACCTCTATTAAGAGATGTTTTATTGGTCTCAGGTATATTATCAAGAAAGGAGAGGTCATCTTCAATGGGTCTATTGAGCAACCTGTCAAAATACTCTTTTCATCTCCCAACAATAGCTTTAGGATTTGTTAATAATTCTGTGTCATCCTTCCTCCGAAGTGTCGCAACCTTTGATGAAACTGGACCATAAACTTTTTTTCAAGAGAGAGTAAAATGCTTGGAATTGTTAGCATCCGAAGCTTCTTGGATCTCATCGTATTTATGACTCCGCCAATTTTCCTGCATCGTCCTCAGCTTCTGCACTGTTACTTTTACAGCCGTGAAATGTGTAGCTACTATCCTGTTCGCTGACATGTCAACATTTTGCAATATGTTAAATGCCTTTTGCATCTCTAAATAAGACTAATTTCTTCATCATTATCGTCAAACCAATCTTAGAGCTTTTTTACAGCAAAGCCAAGAATGTTACTAAAAACCTCATATACTCTTTCTTTGAATGACTTCCAACTTCTCTCACAGGGCAAATTATACGTTGTATATATTTATACGTGGTGGAAATGCATTTTGTGAAATCTATATTACTTTGTTCTTTCTAGCGATGCAGGCAAAATAGGATGATATGACGTAATATCGAAATCAAAAGGGTGAGTCAGCACTCATTGGGAGCCGAAACGTTTATATCGATCTCTATTGTGTCATGGTTTTTGTAATGATATCAATAAATATATTTGTGAATTTGATTTATTTGCATGATTAAATTGTCTCCTGATATTTAGCACTATTTCTATCTCAAATAATTGTAATTAATTTATCGAGACAATACTACTTGAGTGAAATTTATAGCTATAAAAGTAATTAACATTTTGGGCATAATTAGTACAAATTAAACAAGAAAAGACATTTAGAGACAATGTTTGACAATTCACATTTTAAACACTAAAACTGTTCTCTAGTTTGTACCCTGCTGTATCATATTTACATAAACGTAAAATCATTAAATTGAAACTATTGGAATTGTTTCAATTAACATTGAAAAATAATCGCATTATTTTACGCTTATAATGATATATTTTCATAATTGTATTTTTTGTTACTGTTAGAGTACTTTGTATTGAATTTGTATATATATCTACATCCCGCTTACTTTCATATGCAACTAGATGTTGTAATAGAAACTGCAGAAGACAATCGGAGAATACAACAATAGATGTTCAGTGTCGTTATACAGTCTGCACATCTAAGTTGGATGATGCGTTACTGTTATATACCTTATTTTTGGTTTATTCACGCTTATCGGTTTTAGATCCGCTGTTTTTCTTCTCATCCTTTCTAATATTTAGATATTTTTTAAATTGTATCTCTTCTTTGAAGCATTTATCCTATATTTATCACTTTCAATTCTTTTATCTGTAATTGTCTCACTTAATCCCATTTTCTATCGTTACCTTGCATTCACTGCACACTCTCTCTCTCTCTCTCTCTCTCTCTCTCTCTCTATATATATATATATATATATATATATATATATATATACAGAGAGAGGGGGAGAAAGAGGTACATAGAGAGAAAGTAGAAACATAGATAGTTAGATAGATAGAAAGATAGACAGATAGATACACAGACATAATGATAACGATAGTAAAAGAACTGAAATTTAGAACGCTGTCTACTCCAACTTTACCAAAATATTTCGTTTTCTTAAAAAAGAAACGAGCAGAAAGTTTTATAGTGTTTTAAACATCCGGTTAAAGCAAGGTTTATGAAAATTTATATCTAATCTTCAAATATATATGGCTTTTGAATAAGACATAGATGGAGTGAAATCATTGTAGGAGAACCCAGGGAAAGAAAGTGAATATATGCGAAGCATAGAGATGAAGTGGTGAATAGAGAGACTTATAAAAGGAGAGAAGAAATATAACAAAATAAAACAAAAACAGAGAGGGAGGGTGAAGAGAAAAATAGAAGAGAAAGGAGGAAAATTCAAAGAAGAATATAATAGAAAATGAAATATAATAGAGATTGAATGTATATAAGAGAAAGGAAATTTAATACACGCGCCGTGTGTAGGCACGAGTGTGCATAAGCATGCGTGTTCATTTCCTCTTACTATACCACTGTTGTCTCACTTTTCTCTTGTGTTCAGCGTACGTTTCTTACGAATCTTTCAGTGTACAATGACGGAAACATAATAAAATCACATTTTGTATGTCTTTTGTGTTTAGTGTAACGCATTTATAATATGGCTGATTGTTTCTGCATTCATTCCACAATATATCAATATAATGGTGATCCCAAGGTTCACTCGATATGTCTCACACAATTGGATCTTCTTCTTCTTCTTCTTCTTCTTCTTCTTCTTCTTCTTCTTCTTCTTCTTCTTCTTCTTCTTCTTCTTCTTATTATTATTATTATTATTATTATTATTATTATTATTATTATTATTATTATTATTAAGGCGGCGATCTTGTAGAATCGTTAGTACGCTGTCTTTACATTCTGACTTCAAATTCCGCCGACGTCGACTTTGCCTTTCATCCTTTCGGGATCAATAAAATAAGTACCAGTTGAATGCTGGGGACGTTGTAATCGACTCGTCCCTTACTCCACAAATTGCTGTCCTTGTGGAAACATTTGAAACCATTATTATTATTATTATTATTATTATTATTATTATTATTATTATTATTATTATCATCATCATTATTATTGTTGTTGTTGTTGTTGTTATAATTGTTGTTGGTGGTGTTTTTGCTGTTGTTTTTGTTCATGAGACGAAGCGCTGGGAGAATATTTGTAACACATCGGACTAAATGCTTTGCGGTATTTCTCTCAGTTCTTCAGGTCCTGAGTTAAAACTGCGTCAAGATTCGCTGTCACATATATCCTATCGAGGCCAATAAAATATGTACCAGTTGGGCAATGGGGTCAATGTATTCGATTTTCCCATTCATCTTAAAATTGTTGACATGGTCACAAAAATTTGAAACCATTGTAATTATTATCATTTTTCATACACACTCAACAGATTAGAATGTTGGAAAAAAAAAGAATCCTAACATCGGGCTACAACGAGTAGCTTTAGATGCCAAGAACCCTTACAGCAAGTAACCTTGCATGCCGAGACTCCACCTAAGTATCCTAGGTGTCCCTAAAAATACTGTTTTATGGAGCTGTACCAAACTGGGTTTTATGCCTATTTCCTCTAGCTATCTATTCAAATCTTTAGGGATAGTTCCCAATGCACCTATAACTGCTGAGATACATTTTACCCGCACTTTCCATAGACTGTAATTCAATAGCTAGGTCCTGGTACTTTGCTATTTTTTTATATACTTCTCATATTAATTTTTTCCTCATTTGGGGCTGTAAAGTCTATTATCTGGCACTTTCTATTCTCTTTATCTACTACCACCAAATCAGGACTTCTAGCTTCTATTACTCGTCAGCCTGAATGTTAAAGTTCCACATCTTATATTTCTCACTTTATAGTACTTTACTATGTTCATGTTCATACCATTTATCAGTATGTTCAAATCCTATCTTTCTACATGGCTTCCAGTGGATAACTCTCACTAGGTTGTCATCCCTTCTCTTGTTATTATTATTATTATTATTATTATTATTATTATTATTATTATTATTATTATTATTATTATTATTCAGTAGTTTTATTTTTATAACGTGCTTTCACTTCACTACCGAGCGCAGCTCTGTGCGCCTTGGGTATGTGCTGTGGTTTGCTGTGGTGCTCTTATGTTTACTGTATTGAAAGTGTTTTGCGTAGAATGTGTGCAGTACCCAGTAGTGCAATTTTCTGTATGTTATATATATTTGTAAGTCCTGGTGTTTTTGTTATGTATTTGTCTGAATATTTTTTTATTATACCTAAGGCACCTACTATGATAGGAATTGTTTCTGTTTTTAGATTCCACATTCGAGTTATCTCTATTTCCAGGTCTTTGTATTTTGAAAGTTTTTCCATTTCTTTTAGAGAAACGTTGTCATCTGCTGGTATTGAAACATCAATTAGAAGGCATTTTTTTCCTTCATGATCTTTGACAACTATATCTGGTCTATTTGCCTTAATTTCTCTATCTGTGTGTATTGGCATATCCCAGAGTATGGTTGCTTTCTCGTTTTCTGTGACCTTTTCTGGCGTGTGTTTATACCATCTTTTTTCTGTTGCTATTCCATAATGTTGGCATAGCTTCCAGTGTATATA
The DNA here is from genome assembly GCF_046866305.1 of Octopus bimaculoides. Taxonomy (NCBI): domain Eukaryota; kingdom Metazoa; phylum Mollusca; class Cephalopoda; order Octopoda; family Octopodidae; genus Octopus; species Octopus bimaculoides. Next base: position 27,402,826 of record NC_142938.1, on the reverse strand, counting down.
GGTCCCAGCTCTGTCGTGTCTGTGAATATATTCCTTCTTAGCCAGGACTGGGCAGCCAGAGATAATATGATTTATTGTTATTATTATTATTATTATTATTATTATTATTATCATCATTATTATTATTATTATTGTTCAGTAGTTTTATTTTTATAAAGTGCTTTCACTTCACTGCCAAGCGCAGCTCTGTGTGTCTTGGGTATGTGCTGTGGTTTGCTGTGATGCTCTTATGGTTGGTGTATTGAAAGTGTTTTGCGTAGGATGTGTGCAGTGCCCAGTAGTGCAATTTTCTGTATGTTATATATATTTGTAAGTCCTGGTGTTTTTGTTATGTATTTGTCTGAATATTTCTTTATTATACCTAAGGCACCTACTATGATAGGAATTGTTTCTGTTTTTAGATTCCACATTCGAGTTACCTCTATTTCCAGGTCTTTGTATTTTGAAAGTTTTTCCATTCCTTTTAAGGAAACGTTGTTATCTGCTGGTATTGATACATCAATTAGAAAGCATTTTTTTCTTCATGATCTTTGACAACTATATCTGGTCTATTTGCCTTAATTTCTTTATCTGTGTGTATTGGCATATCCCAGAGTATGGTTGCATTCTCGTTTTCTGTGACCTTTTCTGGCGTGTGTTTATACCATCTTTTTTCTGTTGTTATTCCATAGTATTGGCATTGCTTCCAGTGTATATAGATCCCAGCTCTGTCGTGTCTGTGAATATATTCCTTCTTAGCCAGGACTGGGCAGCCAGAGATAATATGATTTATTGATTCTTGTCCATCTCCACATATTCTACAGTTACTTGTTATGTTTCTTTTCATTATATGTTTTTGGTAATTTCTGGTGGGGAGGCTTTGGTCTTGTGCAGCAACTAAAAATCCTTCAGTTTCTGCTTTGAGTCCTGAGCTTCTCAATCATTGCTGGGATTTTTCTCCGTTGCTGTTCTAGTTTTAGTTTGGATTTCATTTGTTTTATAGCTTCTTCTTCTTCTTCTTCTTCTTCTTCTTCTTCTTCTTCTTCTTCTTCTTCTTCTTCTTCTTCTTCTTCTTCTTCTTCTTCTTCTTCTTCTTCTTCTTCTTCTTCTTCTTCTTCTTCTTCTTCTTCTTCTTCTTCTTCTTCTTCTTCTTCTTCTTCTTCTTCTTCTTCTTCTTCTTCTTCTTCTTTGTAAGGTAGTATGATTTCTTGTTTGTATTTGTCAGCTTCCTTAAATACTGAAAACAGCTTTTTGTTTTGCTCGTGTTTTGTGGCTATTTGTATTAATTATCCTTGCTTCTAGAGTAGGTATTTTTGCAGTCCTATGGTGGTTATTTTATAATAGTTTTCCAGCTATATAAGACCCCTGCCACCTTCTGTACGTTGTATATATTAGCCTTTCTATGTCAGATTTTGGGTGGTGCATCCTATATCCTGTCATTCTTCTTCTTCTTCTTCTTCTTCTTCTTCTTCTTCTTCTTCTTCTTCTTCTTATTATTATTATTATTATTATTATTATTATTATTATTATTATTATCATCATTAAGGCAGTGAGCTGGTAGAATCATTAGCACACCGGGCGAAATGCTTAGCGGTGTTTCGTCCGTCTCCACATTCTGAGTTCAAGCTCCGCCGAGGTACACTTTGACTTTCATCTTTCAGGGGTCGATAAAATAAATACCAGTTGGAGACAGGGGTCGATGCCATAGATTCATCCACTCCTCAAAACTACCACCCCTTTGGTAAAATTGGAAACCGTTATTATGTTTACTATCATCATCATCGTCGTCGTTACTATTAGTCATTTTATATTTCTGGCAGAGGAAAATAACTGTTATGGGTACATTTTCTTGAGCAGCGACAGTAGGAATTCCCGAGCAAGAAGATTAAACTACGCAGTGTTTAGTGATTTACAATCGAAAGCGGATTCATCGATCGGACGACATGGCTGAATCTTCCAAACATGGAGACAATGTAAACTTTCATTTAATCAAGATATCTTTGGCCTGAAGAGTAGCTTGTGATATACAACTCGCTTAGGTATTTACCACTTCTGAGGTTCCCCTTGCTATGAAACATATGTAGCTAAGATTTTATCTACTCCCTTCAGTAACTCTTGTACTCTTACTCGCACACCCGCCAACCTTGGTTGCCTACCGTGAAGTATAAAAAGAAATTTATTCAGTTTATCCTTCTTCGATATGAAAAATAGACACAACCTTTTGTCTCAATAAACCAATATTGTCCCTCAAAGTTTTTTCATATATATATATATATATATATATATATACATATATGCATACATATATATATTATATATAGATATATCTGTCTAAATATCTATCTATCTATCTATCTATCTATCTATCTATCTATCTATCTATCTATCTATCCATATATATATATATATATATATATATATATATATATATATATATATATATATATATATATATATATATATATATATATATATATATATATATATATATATATACATATATGCATACATATATATATTATATATAGATATATATGTATAAATATCCATCTATCTATCTATCTATCTATCTATCTATCCATATATATATATATATATATATATATATATATATATATATATATATATATATATATATATACGTATATATACATACATATATGCCATATATGCATACATATATATATCATATATAGATATATCTGTATATATATATTTACTTCGCATTCGGTAAAAGGTGAATTGATTTGGGAAGTCTAATGTGTGGCATTATTCTGTAGTAATGCCCTTATATAAATATAAATGAATAACTATATTCTTGGGAATAAAAAAATGATGGGTTTTTTTTCCCTTATGAATTTTTTTACACACTAGCATCCTGATAAAATTCCTGTAAAAGATTTTTATCCCATTATTGCATTTATTAATTAAATATATATATATAGATAAATAGATATAAAGCTGAATAGATAGGGATGTATTTATATGTTGGTGTTTATGTGTGTATGTGCATGTATGTGTGCGCGTGTATGTATCTTTGTGTTTGTGTGTTTGTGCTTGTGTATATGTGTGTGTGAATGTGTGTGTGTGTGTGTGTGCACATATCAATTAATAATTTTATTCCCCAAAACTCCCAAGTTTCATCCGATGCCACCATCATGCTTCAGTTTAATGAAGCAAACTATAATTATTCAGTAAAGTTTTTCAATTCTTAGGCCGTATACTACACAGTTTAAATTTATTTATTGCTTGGCTATTATAACTACGCTCGCACACTAAGTTTGCATCCATAATGTATAAAGATGGAGCTGTTTTGCGCATGTGTTTGTCTCGTGTTTTCGGTACGTATTATAGCTATATAAGTATGTGAGCCTACTGACGAGCTACAGATACCAAACTTATTTTATTTGGTCATTAATAGCGAGACTCGTGTATAGGATTAACTAATTTTTATTCACTCTAGTGAATTCCACTTTTTTGTGGTTTGGATTTAACTGCTCTTTTTAGCATGTAAGAAGTCCCGTGAAGTGTCTTCTCTCCATGTATAAATCTTTATACACTCTTATATATATATATAAATATAGTTGAAATTTACCGGAAAAAAGCAAAAAAAACAACAACAAACAAACAAAAAGACGAAGACATGTGTATGTACAACAAGCAAGTGTATTAGTTTGACGCTCGAGAAAGTGAGAAGGTCTTTTACGGTTCGAGCCTACGCTCTTCAACAGAAAGGAATAAGAGAAAATAACCAGAGAGAGAATAAAAAAAAACTTGTGTGGGTGTGCAGAGGATGGTGTGTGGTGTGGGTGCTGGGAAGTGGTCAGTGCTAGTGTGTGAGGAGTGGTGTGGTGGTGTGGTGTTGAGGTGGGGAGAAGTGTGGTGTGGCGGTGTGGGTGCGTGTGGTGGGTATGTGGGATTGCGATGTGAGGGCGTTGTGGTTGGAGGGTATCAATGAAGAGAGAAGGTGGATAGGAATAAAGAGAAGAAGTAGGTGTCAGAGCCAGAGAGAAAAGGAGAGGTGGGTGGGAGTGAAGAGAGGAAACGAGTATCAGATAAAGAAAGAAGTGGAAGAGAGTCAGATGAAGATAGGAGGGGAGTTGAGCCCATATGGTGCAAAGGAGCGAAGAGAGAAGATTAATTCCTGTTCACGGTGAAAGCGTGAGTTCGCATGGCCCCTGTGCAAAGACGATCTCAACACAGGCAGGTGTTTTAATGAATGACTGAAATGGCGCGAGACAGAGGTGTTAATGCCAAGTTTGATGTCTTGGGGGTGCTCCGCGAACCGGTCAGAGAAACGGCGTCTCGTTTGACCGATGTACAGAGAAGAGCAGATAGAGCAGGAGATGCAGTAGATAACGTAGTTAGAGAAGTGCAGGTAAAAGAATCGGTGATATGATAGGGACGATGATAGGTGCCTGTGAGGATAGTGGTGTTGGAGAGGTAGGGGTAAGTGCGGAAGATCTGTCAGACGAGACCTTGATGACTGCTATGAGGCAGGAAAGTATACTAGTCCTTATATATTTAATACTCAATATTTCTTATATTTAATAAGACATTCAACATTTCATTTCATTTTACTATTTATATTATATATTCCATATTCTATATCCCACATTAATTTTATAAGAATATAAATAAAACATAAAAAACAGTTGGAACTCTTTTAAATAATATATACATATATGTATATATATATATATATATATATATATATATATATATATATATATATATATATATATATATATATATATATATATATATATATATATATATATATATATATATATGTATGTATGTATGTATGTATGTATGTATCTATGTATGTGTGTGTGTGTGTATGTCTAGTGTACGACAGACTTCTTTCAGTTTCCGTGGTCATCGTCGTAGTCGTCGTCGTCATCATCATCATCATCATCATCATCATCGTCACCATACTGAGTTTAGATCCACCCACAAGGTTTTATTCGGCCCGACGCTATAGTAGAAGAGACTTGCCCAAATTTCCACGCAGTGGGACTGAACCTCGAACCATGTGATTGGTAAGCAGGCTACTTACCGCACAGTCACTCCTATGCCTATACATATATGAAT
>NC_142938.1:27350250-27392750 GCF_046866305.1 Octopus bimaculoides | reverse complement strand
GTGTCTGTATATTGTGTCTTTTGTCAATTTAGTTATAAAATAAACAGATTAATCAACGGAATACAGTGCCTGCAAGATGATGAGTACCTCATATTCCCTACATTTTCATATATATATATATATATATATATATATATATACACACACATACATTCATACCTATATATACTTATACATATATATATAAGTATATATATGTATATATATATATATATATATATATATATATATATATATATATATATATATATATATATATATATATATATATATGTTTATCTATCTATCTATCTATCTTCTATCTATCTATCTATCTATATATATATATATATATATATGTATATATACATATGCATAACTATACATATACATACATGTATGCGCTCATACACATACACTCACACACATACATATATATATTTATCAACATGATCAAAGGCCCTTTCCGAGCTAAGGCGGTTTTCGCGGGTTCTGTATATATTCCCATGTGGATGTGAAACCGATCTGTCGAATGGTTATTTATTTTGCAGGCAAAAAGAAAAGAAGTGTTTTGCTCAAGAACACAGCACATCGCCTGATTCAGGAATCGAAACCGCAATCTTAAAATCAGGTGTGCGATACAGTAACTCACATGTCTACACACACACACACACACACACACAAACCCACAAATACACACACACATAAATGTGTATAGCTAAATTTTAAGACATCGTATGACTAATGACAAACTTTAACGTGAGATATTTCTGATAATTGCCAAGGGGTGTATTTTCAGTTCTACAGTTATAGGAAACCACTTCTCTGTGTGATACAACATATCAAAATGCTGCTTTCGAAATTTAATACTGTTCACTATTATAATGTAAAGAGTATGTAAAATCTGATTCCAAAACCGAACATTTTGCAAAAATAGGGCAAAAATGGGATTTTGTAATAGTGATTATTATACAATAAATAGTGGATATTCGTATGAATTTTCGCAAGATTTGAAGCAGAAAATATTTATGTCTTTGTTTATCGCCGAGGGTGTTATCATATTTACATACTATATATATTCTAACTTCACCAAAAAGCTTATCTAAAATACATGCATATCCAAAGAGATGCAAATATGGGATGGTTCATTCGTATGTATGTTCGCGATACATACAGACATATATAGCTATATCTATATCTATATATATATACATACCTGCATATATATATATATATACATACACACACACACACACACACACATATATATATATATATACACACATACATACATACATATTTGTCAGGTCCATTAAACGATTGGTTTCTATTGCATTAGAAGTTTGTTTATTTCAAAATGTTAAAATATTTCTATCTTCATATTCCAGTAACCATAAACTCTAGTTATGTCTATCATTCTTTGGCAACATTACTTAAATTTATTTTTATACATACGCGCGCACACACACAAACACTCATACACACACACACACACACACACACACACACACACACACACACACACACACACACACAAGGACATATAAACATATATCGCTATTATGTTTAACTGTCCAAATTTTCCCAAATTCGTTTCTTTTTTCAAAATTTAATTTTGCTTGCAATAGCCGGTTCTTTTGGTGAAACTATCGTATCTCCAGCTGCTTCAGATGAAAATTGCCTAAGAGTAGTGCAACACTTTAGCATTTTTCAAAAGTGTAGCAAGACCCACATCCGACAGCTTTGCAAAAATATTTCTTAATGAAAATATCATACATGCATGGAATTACGATTTTACGCACCCAACGTAGTATTATTGTAAAGCTGAAACTGTTGCTAATGTACAAAGAAATGAAATGGTGAAACTAATTTTTCGTTTCCCTGAAAAAGCAACACTTTGGACTTAGGACACTTTTGCATAGTGGCAACAATAAACACACACACACACATACACATACACACACACACACACACACACACATACACACACACACACATGTATATGTATACATGTTATCTATGTTTATTTACTCATATTTGTACAGTTGTGTACATATATATATATATATATATTAGCAAAAATGCTAGTTCTAAAATTTCTCTTAGAGATCAACGCAGTAGTTGTATTGACAAGTAATATTCGTACCCACTTTAACATGGCTGTCCGTTGTTCGAGCGGACTCTACTGTGATGTTTTAACCCCTAGAGGACACCTCTAGCTGGTCAACGATGCTCAGCTGAGTCCAATAAAATTGCGAGCAAGGTAGCGAACCCCTATCATCTCCTGGCAACGGAACCAGTAGATCAGTCCTGGTTTCGGGCTATTTCTGCCACTCCTCAGTACTACACACTTCGTCTGCTAGAGATGACAGCACCTCGCTTTTGCACGCAATACATATATATTTCAAGGGAACACACAGTCGCTGATTTTGCAACAAGCAAAAATGCTAGTTCTAATATTTCACTGTGTGTTCGCTTGAAATATACATATTGCGTGCAGAAGTGAGCTGCTATCATCTCTGTCTGACGAGGTGTGCAGTACTGAGGAGTGGCAGAAATAGCCCGAAACAAGGACTATCTTACTGGTTCCGTCACTAGGAGATGGTAGGGGCTCGCTCCCCTGCTCGCAACTTTATCGGATGCAGCTGTGCATCGTTAACCAGCCAGAACAGATGTCCTCTTGAGGTTAAGAAAATCGCTGTAGAGTCTGTTCGAACGGAAAGCTAAGCTAAAGTGGTTAAGAGTATTACTTGTCAGTGCAGCTACTGCGTTGATCTCTCAGAGATTATATGTGTGCAATTTACAGTCAATTGCACACTGGGAGACACCTTCTGGACAAACCAAGAAAAAGATGTAAGGATGGCGTAAATGGAGGCGTAAATGGAGAGAATATGTGAAGGAAGGCTGCAGAATGCTTGAAGAGAGACGTCTTGATCATGAAAATCTTAAACGCCAGTTTCGAAAAGGCTACAGTATGAACATAGTGAGCTGGATTTGTGAGGTGTGTGGTCGTTTACTGCTCTGTATATCTGGGCACATTACTTATTAAAAATGACATAAAAGCCAACTATATGAAGCACTATCTCTCCAGCGCTAGGTGAGACGTGTTGTGTGCAAAAATATCTGCAAATCAATATCTGGTCTTAAAAGGCATATGAGGGTACATAAGAATGACATCCCACAAGGTGACCTAATAAATCCAATAAATGGCACATCTTTTGTCTGTCAGGTTTTGTGCAGAGCGTGCAAATCTAATGCTGGACTTAAAAGCGACCTAAGGGGTCAAGGAAGGACGTTTGGAGCTGATGATGTTTGATGGGACTACGTGGGGAGACGGCAATCATCTGCAAAGATGAAGCAATCACCATATATATATATATATATATATATATATATATATATATATATATATATATATATATATATATATATATATATATATATATATATATATATATATATATATATACACATATATATACATTAAAATTATAATTAAGGGTATCTAAGATATACCACCATGCTTGAAATAGCAGCCAAAACTTGACTCTAAACCCACATTAAATGTTCATACAGTACCAGGACAGAAGATAAAGCATCTCTTAGGTACCCTTGATTATAGTTTTAATAATAATTATTACCTTTTGAAGTTTTTATTCCCATGCTGGCCACCTAAGAAGATCAGTAATTTTAATAACGATATTATCCTTATATATATATATATATATATATATATATATATATATATATATATATATATATATATATATATATATATATATATATATATGTATATATATATATATATATATATATATATATATAATTAGTGTACATTTATACGCAAAAGAGGTGAGCCTAACAGGCCACATTACATGCTGAAAAGAGCAGCCTAAAACCCAAACCACGGTTAAGAGTAATTTTCGAAGGGGATGAAAAATAAAAAAGCATTTTTTATAGTTATCTCGTAATTATGAAGAATGCTGGCATATATAGTTTTATTTGCTGCCGACTATAACTGCGCTTGCGCGGTGGATTTGAAAAATTATAATATAAATATAGATGGAACATTTGTTGTCTTCTATGTTCCACAGATATATATTTGTTGCGCCCGTGCTGATGAGAACACGGAAGGCAAATTATTTTATTTGTTAATTGATTTTCGAAACGTAGGGTACATGTGGTAACTATTGAAAAAAATGATTTTATTTTTCATCCCCTTTGAAATTACTCTTAACCGTGGTTTGAGCTTTGACTGCTCTTTTTAGCATCTAAGGTGGCCTGTTAGGCTCAAGTCTTTGGTGTATAAATGTACACTAATTTTATATGAAAAATATGTTGTCTATTGATTCTTTCATGCATTCTAACCAGTGGTAGAAAAAGTTTCTCTAATTTTTCTACCCTATATATATTTTCTTAATACACACACACGCACACACACACACACACACACACACACACACACACACACATATATACGTGGAAAAAAGTCATGGTAGAAAACGCTAAAATAATTTTATAAAAAAACATTTCAGTATCGGTTTCAGTCATTGAGACTTTTTCAAATGTAAGTATGGAAAACAATTAAATTTTGGAAAAATTAAATGAAAAGTTTTTAAAAAGAATATCTGCATAGCATTCAAGTACAAAGAGGATTTCCTTGTTTCTGCCTGTCTCTGTCTCTCTTGTTTACTCTTGTGGGTTCGAGGTCGTTGAGAATTCTTGGCAGAGAAGAAGAAGAAGACGAAGAAGAAGAAGAAGAAGAAGAAGAAGAAGAAGAAGAAGAAGAAGAAGAAGAAGAAGAAGAAGAAGAAGAAGAAGAAGAAGAAGAAGAAGGAGGAGGAGGAGGAGAATAATAATAATGCGGGAGTGCTATGATAGTAGCCCATTATTATAAACTATGTAAATCCTATATATTAATTCTTTACATTAGTTATAAAATAAATGTTATCTATTATGTGTCCTTTGAATGATATTAGATATATAAGTTTTAATTTTCACCATTATAATTCTATGTTAATTCCAATCACTCACTTTACCTATTTCTTAAACCTTGATGAGTCCATCATTATAAACCATGTAAATCCTTATGTATCAATTCTTTACATTAGTTATAAAATAAATGCTATATCTTATGTGTCCATTAAATATGATATTAGATATATAAATTTTAATTTTCACCATTATATTCTATGTTAATTCCAATCATTCATTTTACCAGTTTCTTAAACCTTAATGAGACCATCATTATAAACCATGTAAATCCTATGTATCAATTCGTTTATAGTAGTTATAAAATAAATTTTATCTCTCATGGGTCCTTTAAAATAATATTAGATATATTAGCTTTAATTTTAATTTTAAAATAGTTTAAAGTAATTTTTAGTCCAATATATATAAAAAAAAAAAATTAACTTCACATCGTATCTATGGTTCTTTATATTGGTATAAATAAGTCTAAATGTACTGTTACGAACGCCCGCACGCGAAGCACCCCCCCTAATACCGAAGAGAAGACTCGCGCGCGCGCGAACGTTCACACTCAGTGAGCTAGCAACCCGTCTCGGTCACCTGACCGATAATAAAGCCCCGGCTGGAGCACGCAACGAAGAACAACACAGGCAAAAGGAGGGGAGGAAGAAACAACACGAAGACCATGCGTTGGGTAACCTTTTCTTTTTACATACATAACATCACAGAATACATTTAAAACATTAGAATACAGCATTACATAATAACAATTCCAATACATGGCATGACAGTTCAATAACGTTGACAAAGTTTCCAAACAATTACAAGCTTTTCAATCATTTTTACATCGCAAAGTTCGTGTCTCAAGTTTCATTTGACAACACAGTTCTTCTGCTTCTTTCTTTTGTATTTCTTTTCTTGTCCTTTCTTTTAGAAGCATTTAACAACACAGTTAACAACTCGGAGTTCTTGTTCTCTAAAATAATATAAAAGCATTTACCACAACGAAGTTCGTTTCCTTCAAGTCTGCTACTTCCACTGACCAGGACAGTCTGCCACTACAATTCCGTCTCTCTCTCATTGGGACTCTATACATTTCTGCTGACCATAGCTTTCTCTCTGTCAGACTTATTCTTCATCTTCATCTCACTCGACTGGCCCCATCTCCACAGGCAAACTGCTGTCCCCCAACTGCTTCGGACGACTGCTACCACTCGACACAACCGATCCTGCTGGCTCCCAGAGCTCGACTGCCTCCATCTCCACGGGCAAACTGCTGTCCCCGAACTGCCTCGGCTGGCTGCTACCGCTCGACTGGCCAAAATTCTCTGCTCACTGCTTCGGCCGAGTGCTTCCCGCCAATTCCTGTCCTGTTGAACTTTCGGTGACCGGAAAGGGGGCAGCTACGCTAAAAATAGCTGTGGTTGCCGACAAGACAAAGGAAATACCATTGTCCCCAACTGACCAGAGTACGGGTTCAAAACCCTGCCCGAGGAGATAGGGATATAATGCTAATTGTATTTTCGGTGGTCGCATCAGTACTTTACCAAAGCTTTATAAATTAACATTACTTCATGGTTTTTGGATACTGAATGTTTTGATTAGTTACATTACTATTATTCACATATTAAGCTAATATTGGTATCTCAAAGTTTCCATACTTTGTATATATAAAATAATACTGATACATTATTCTGATTTATGAAAACTATAAATAAACACATACTGTATCTGTACATATATAGTATATATTTTATATACTTTTGACCAAGGTGCCTTATGTTAAACTTCCCCTGCTACATTATAAACTGGCCTGCTTGTAGTGAACCCCCGCCAACCTATAATAGTGTGTCTCTTAAACCAAAAGAATCTTTATAACCATATCCATGTATACTGTTTACCCCTTCCCTTTCCTTATAAGGAAAAGGCTGGTGCCCTCTTAGGCTTTGAATCACTAAGTCTGATAAGATGAAACAAAAAACAAATAAAATCAGTGACAGTTAAAATCTGCTTGGAATTAATTCCTCACCTGTATGGTCTGGCTAAGTCAAAATGGGTTTTTGTATTCTTCCTTCTCACTTGGAGTGTTTAAATGTAGTTACAATAATATGTCCTTCTACTGAAATGAAATTTCAGTAAATTTTCTATAACTCTGTGCAGCTGAAGATTGCTCTGCATTTTACATTTAATGTAATGCTCATATTGCTTAAATAAATGGAGTCGCATGAAACGATCGTACTACATTAACCTTGAATATCCTTGTTGCTTATTTTGATTTTAATCAACTTATTTTGGAATTGTTTGGATAATACCATATTTAATTCTGGTGCCTAAACTTAAGTACCACATTCACCTTGGATCTATATATATATATATATATATATATATATATATGCATGCCTGCCTGCATGTCTTTCTGTCCGCTTGTTTGCCTGTCTGTTTTTCTGTACGTATGCCTATATGTATAGACGCACACATGAAAATCATAGAATGTATTTACATCTTCATTTAAAATACGGTTAGTCTTGGTAATATGTAAATATATACTCCCAAATATTTACATGTATATAGTTATCTATGGATCATTATTAATGTAAATACATCGTTGACAACTAAATTTAGTATGGTATTCATCAGCAGGTACCATCTTTTATTTACTGGTTTCGTTTGAAAGAAAATATATCGGAGGGAGACGAGAATAGTCCCTGTAGCGGTGAACGCCAAATTCATTTTGGTTTCGTTGGTGTGTACGGAAATCCAACCGTATACTGAGATGAGATCTGTTAGTCTCTGTTACATAGGAACACATTGAAAAACTTTCACCGGTGTCGCGAATAGATGCCGGACTGAATAAAAATCCGTTATATGCAATAGAAGCACGCCCTCTGAAACACAGGTACAACAGAAACAGGATGAAAGAGTGAAACGAACTTGTGAAAGAGTATAGTCGAAGCCTCGTGGAGCTTTAGGTGATTTCGCTCAATAAACACTCACAACACCCGGTCTGAGAATCGAAACAGCAATCCTACGATCGCGAGTCCGCTGCCCTAGCCACTGGGCCATTGCGCTTCTGTCTCTCTTTCTCTATCTACACACACATACACACACACACACATATATATATATGTATGTATGTATGTATGTAGGTATGTATGTATGTATGTATGTATGTATGTATGTATGTATGTATGTATGTATGTGTGTATGTGTGTATGTGATTTTGGGACTAATGGGTATATGTCAATTACTGTGTTGAGTAAAGTACGTTCACAATTTGGGTTACCTGGTTTCATTCAAGGTGGGGGTATATTTTCGCTGGATCTACTTCAGGAATTCCGCAGTGTTAATAGACATAATAATAACTGTTTAAGGAATCGGAAGATATGTTTGGCACTAGTCTTTATTCAATCAATTATTGTTGTATGTATGTATGTTTATATATATATACACACACACTCATATATATAATTATCTATCTATCTCTCTCTCTCTCTATATATATATATATATGTGTGTGTGTGTGTGTGTGTGTATATATATATATATGGTGTGGTATATTTATGTGTATAAGTTTATGCGTTCACATTTACCTGTACATATGCATGAATACGTGTCTGTTCTTTTGTTTGTTCTTCTACAGAGTTCTTTTTCTATATGCATATAATCAAACAATAATCTTCCCTAAGGTAAAACGTTCTAAAGTACATTTTGTTTTCATATAGCAAATAGTTCAGGACGATACATGGTTTTTCCACAGTTGTATTATTTCTCCCGATTGATGGAACTCAGTGATGCAGATGGACGTTTATACTTCGTGTTAGACTTCTATGTTTATCAGACTCCGTTCTTTGTCAAATTTGCTTTTCAGATATATGAAACTAAACATGAAAAAGCTCATACAAAAGAAAAAATGTATGTGTTAGATATAAGGATGATCTGAATATTGATACTGGATTTTTTGTGTACTTCTTATTTTTAAATCTAACCTTATTTTGCTATTATTTTTGCGACTATTTCTTCCGATAAACTTATATGTAGGTAAGTAAGTAAGTGCTTGTGTATATGCTAGATCAATATCATACAGTACTTTTGTTCGCGCGGGCGCGTCTTGTTCTGCATCTGTATGTATAGGCACGCATTCATTAGTTTGTTTGCATACATGCATTTACAAAGTGCATACATACAAGAAGGAACATGTGAGATGGACGTAGATGTCGACCTGCGATTCTAAATATGAATATGTGCGTGATCCATACATTGTATTAGCATCAGTGGATGTGTATGTGTGTATACACACACACACACACACACACGCACACACACACACACACACACACACACACACACACACACACACGCACACGCATATATGCGTCAATGATCGCTTCATATTAATAACCATGCAATACTTCTGACGGATAACTGCGGGTACGATTCCTTTGATTATGGATGTTATCAAAAGTGTAGATTTCAAACAATTATTAGGAATAGGAAGACTGAAATACCATCAAATTTTTCGTTTAATATTACAGTTGGTCATACAGCATAATTATTTAGTTATAATGACCGACACGTATTTCTGCTGTACAGTGTATGCGCAATTGTACATGCGATCCAGCATAATCCTCAGTGCACCGTCATTCAGGGTCCTTCAAATAAAGGAATTCACTCTGTTTGCTTCGAGCCACACTCGTTGAAGGACCCTGAATGAAGGTTCACAGATTATGCTGAATTGCTTGTCTATAATTTAATACAACCAAACCGGCGCATAATGGGAAAATATTCTGAAAGTAAGAATCCATGAAATGTGAATACAAACGGAATACGTTGGATTAATTTAAGACTTAGTTCTTATTTCTAGCAGGTAGATGCTTATTAAGCATCATTACGCTTCGTGCAAATTTATAATTCATGGTTGTTTAAAGCTATTATAACTGCGTTCCACCCATGCCCCTACTGGTGATATCATCAAATTTAGAATTTGTCCGCAGATGATATTAACAGTAGTGACATCTAACTTCAAATCTCAGTGTTTCAATATTTCATTTATAAATTTTTATGCAGCATGTTCTCTGTCTTTGGCGCAAAACAAAACCAGTTGCACAGTCAGAGACTAACATGAACAGTCACGGATTTGAACTGGTAGTCCACACTGACGAGGCTCAGAGTTAAATACCCAAAAGCCGAAACCTGGTTTATGGATATACCTAATTGCATAATATTTTTATTTGTGCTGTTAAATGTTTTAATTCTTTCTGTTTTCCTCGCATACTGTTTTTCTCTGTTATATTGGTGCGCTACGGTGGATTAATTTAAGACTTAGCTCTTATTTCTAGCAAGTAGATGCTTATTAAGCATCATTACACTTCATGCAAATTTATAATTCATAGCTGTTTAAAGCTATTATAATTGCGTTCCACCCATGCCACTACTGGTGATATCATCAAATTTAGAATTTATCCACAGATGATATGAACAGTAGTGACATCTAACTTCAAATCTCAGTGTTTCAATGTTTCATTTATATATATACATACATATACATATATATATATATATATATATATATATATATATATATATATATATATATATATATATATATATATATATGTATGTATGTATATATACATATATATATCTATATATATATATGCAAATATATCTATATATATACCAGCATACATATTTGTATCTCTCTCTCTCTCTCTCTCTCTCTCTCTCTCTCATATATATATATATATATATATATATGAGCATATATATATATACATATATATATATGTAAATGCAAAATCCAAGGATTAATGTGTAGGAAGCTAGCGAGCTTCAAGTAATCCGTAGAGGATATAAAAACAACTTTCAAGAACAATAGTGGTTCATTGGCGCGGAATGTAGCGAATTTATCCCATACGGAAGTACGATTAGCTGGAAAAAGTTAATTTCATACTTCACAGTTACCAACAGGGATGTTGTATATGCAAATATACATCCAAGAATTAAGGAATTGAGTAGATAAAATCCAGGGTAAATATGTTTCACAGATACCGGAACCTCGGCAGTGGTAAATTATCCAAACGAAGGGTATACCGCAAGCTACTGTCCAAGCGAAGCCAAGCTAAGCCAAGCGAAGCCAAGAATGCCTTGATCATATGAAGTTTACATTGTTGTTAGGAGACCACGTGTTAACTTGTTGGGGATTCGATCGAAATATTTATGTGTGTGTGTGTATATATATATATATATATATATATATATATATATATATATATATATATATATATATATATATATATATATGTGTGTGTGTGTGTGTGTGTGTGTATGTTTGTGAAGTATGTAAGTATCTCTCTCTCTCTCTCTCTCTCTCTCTCTCTATCTATCTATCTATCTATCTATCTATCTATCTATCTATCTATATATATATATATATATATATATATATATATATATATATATATATATATATATATATATATATATATATATATAAATAAATATTTTAAAGCGCGCGCGTGTATGTGTGTACACACACACCTCTTAATAAACACATTAACCAAATAGACTGCTAAGGCAAGATAATAATTTAGAGATATAATATGAAAATACAAAAATATATAGAATTACGATATGCCAGATAAAACCTAACCATTAATTCAATAAGAATTCCACTGAACGTTGTCAATAGAGATGTCAAAAGAGTATGAATTAGTGAAACCGGATACAATAAAGAAATCAAGTAAACCAGTTAAATCAACTGACGAATTGACTGATAAAAGTGACAGCGTGACATAATAAGAAAGTACTGCTATAAGACCAAAATGAAATATCTTTACCCATACGCAGAAGAACGAACAATTTGCATATATAGTTAGCCTTTCTTCGCGGGAAATTTACCCAGCTGAAAGATAGGTGAAAGATAATCGCACAATATAATGAAACTTCTATACGTGCGTTTCTTTTACAAACAAAACTTTAAATATATAAGTATCAACGTTTTTGTGTGTACTTATATATAATAAATTCATATCTACACACGCACGAACACACACACGCACGCACATACACACAGACACAGACACACAGACACACGCACACACATGCACACACACATTGTAGTTGATCACGTCTGTTGATAATGAGAAAAAAATAGAAGAAAATGAATGACAATAGCAATGATAACATTAATCTATCTATCTATCTATCTATCTATCTATCTATCTATCTATCTATCTATCTATCAACGGTAAGTAACACTCTGTTCTTTTGTTTTGTGCTTTAAAGCACACGTATAAATAGAATCATGGTGAAGATTGGTTGTGTGAATGTGCGTGGCTTAGGGTCCCCTTGGAAACAAGGGTACCTCTTAAATGACATCAAGTCACACAATTTGGATATCATAGCCATTAGTGAGACCAGACTCCATGAACCGCGGGCCCTAAAGTCCATGTTTGCCGGATAGTTTAACATTTATTTTTCTCCCTGTCTGCCGAGGATGGGCGGTAGTGGCACGGCGGTTCTTTTTCGCAAGAGTCTGGATCTCCAAGTAAAGACGATATTTACGGACCCGGAGGGTAGACTGGTTGTCCTAGATGTGGACGGCAGCGATGGAGGCGCTTTTCGGTTGCTGGCAGTTTATGTACCTCCTTTAACAGGTCGGTCAGACTTCTTTCGACGTCTAGAAGTATTCCTGGGAACGTCTCGTCCCTTACTTTTAGTGGGGGATTGGAATGCTACCTTGGACACGCATCTAGACTACGTGGGGAGTGACAAAACTAGAAGGGGATGCAAAGGCCTCATAGACCTGCTCATACGCTTCCAGTTGTCTGACAGGTACCGACTCGACCACCCAAATGTGCCAACGTGGACTTGGAGCAACCGCATTGGGTCGTCGAGATCGTATCTAGATAGGATAGTGTGTAGGACAAGAGATAGAGATAGTTTAGGATGTCCACAGTTCCACATAGTCAGCTACACGGATCACAAACTTGTGACGTGTACGCTAGACTTAGATAAGGCACATAGGCAGGGTCCCGGTTACTGGAAACTAAACGCGTCTTTCCCGTCGAGACAGGTTTTCAGAGACCGGATTAGCACGTTAGTAAAGAGGGCTTTGACGGGAGCCATCGTCAACAACAAATGGTGGTTTGCCCTCAAGAGAGCAGTAAGGGCGGAAGCAATAAGGTATAGCAGGGCACTAGCTGTAGAGAGGAACAGAGAAGAGGGGGAGCTAGTGATAAAGTTAGAAGAGGCATTGCGAAGTGGCATCGCATCCGACGTTTTAGCGGCGAGGTTGGCCCTCGACCAACACTTCAATGCTAAACACGAAGGGTGTGCTGTCAGGGCAAGGATGCGTGCTCTGGGGAATGAAGGTGTTGGAGCCGCACGAGAGGCCCGGGTGGCGGAGGCGCAGCGGGGTAACAGAGCCACCATCCGGTCTCTGGTAGACGAACAGGGGCGCGAATTGCTCGAGCCGAGCAAGATGTGCGAGGCGTTTCAGCGGCATTTTGCCCGACTGTTCGGGAGGAGTGGCGAGCGAGAAGGCAGGGTGGACTTTAGTGCCTACCTGCACAGCTTGCCACCACTCTCGGCAAGAGAGGCGGAGTGCTGCGAAGGGGTCATCACGGCGGAGGAGGTGAGGGACGCGATGGCGGGTTGCTCGACGGACAAATCTCCGGGTTTGGATGGTCTGCCCTACGAGCTTTACAACTGTATGCCAGACTTGTTTGGAGAAGTCTTGGCGGTCGTGTACTGCAACTGGCAGCAGAACGGGAGCATTCCCGGTTTTGTGAGCCGAGGAGCGGTAACGCTGCTGAAGAAAGATCCAAACAAGGGGGACGCCATAGATAACTTTAGGCCCATCACTCTGCTCAATGCAGACATGAAAATTTTGGCCAAGGTGTTAGCCAAGCGGTTGGCGCTTGTCATCGAGAAACTGGTCGGCACGGAGCAGACGTGCGCCGTGCCGGGCCGGAGCATCCATGACAACCTCCATCTGATGCGCTACATCATAGAGAGGGTAGTTAAGGAACCTGGCATGGGTGGGGCCCTGATCAATTTGGATCAATCCAAAGCTTTCGATAGGGTAGACCATCGATACTTGGAGGCCGTCCTCGAAGCGGCCGGCTTCGGTCCCGTTTTCCGCGGCTGGATGGCTGCCTTGTACACAGGCATCCGTTCGGTTGTTCGTGTCAATGGACGTCTATCGGGACCCTTCGACATTGCACGTTCGGTTCGTCAGGGATGCCCCCTGTCGCCGCTCCTGTACGTATTGACTCTCGAGTCACTACTGCGGAAGCTGGCGACGCTGAGGGGCATCCCGCGAGAACTGGGGTGCGGGACGAGCGTGTCGGCATACGCGGACGACGTCACCGTCATAGCGTCTAGCCACGAGCACATTGAGCTTGTCGGCGAGACGCTGAAAGACTACGAAGCGGTGACGGGAGCGAAAATCAACCGGGATAAGTCGGTGGGTTTGCTGCTCGGCACCTGGAGAAGCAAGCCCATACCGTCCGGCAGCGCCTCAGTAGTGGGACGCTGGACGGACGGTCCGGTCAAGTTGCTCGGAGTCTGGTTCGGTCCGGACCTGCAAACGGAGAAGAACTGGGACGAGATAATGAGTAGGGTGGCCACTCTCTGCCGGCAATGGTCCGAGAGGAAGCTGTCCCTAAAAGGTCGGGCGGAGGTGGCGAACGCGTACATCGCGTCCGTCATCGAATACCGCCTGACCGTCGTGCCTTGTCCCGATCGCGCCATCACCGAAATGGAGCGCATCCTCTTCCGCTTTTTGTGGAAAGGAAGCGTTCCGATGGTGAGGCGATCCGTTTGTTGCCAACACCCGCTGAAAGGAGGGCTGGGCATGCCGTGGTTGATGATGCGCAGACATGCGCTGAGACTGCGACATCTCCGGCTCTACGTAGACGACGGTGAGCAGGTGTGGTCGCCGTTTGTGCGACGCGCTTTCCCGCAGCTCGTCTCCATGACCGAGCTGCAGTCGTGGATCAAAAAGAGGCCGAGGAATGGCGAATGGCACCGTGAGTGTCGCGTTGCTCTGCAACAACTTTGCCGTCCCGGGTCGACCTTGAGCGGCTGCATCACAACGAAGTCATTCTATAGGGGATTAGTGGAGGGCAGGTACGACGACGATCTCGGGGCGAACCTGGGCGTCGACGAGGAATACCTGACCCGCCTGTTCAGGACGACTTTCGGGCCGGGACCTATGGACAACTTCCAGAGATCCCTGGCCTGGCAGTGTTACCGAGAGGCGCTACCCGTTCGCGATAAGCTCTATAGACACGGCTCGCGAAATGCGGGGCCGACCTGCCCGAGATGCGGTCAGAGCGATGAAACCGTTCTGCACGCACTCGTGCAGTGTCCAACCATTTCGGAGCTGTGGGCTTATGTCGAACGACTGCTGTCGCGTGTGGGACGAGTCGGTTTATCAACCGAGTCTATCGTCAATATCGTCACGCCTCCTTCCTTTAAACGGGAAGGAAGAGCTGTATTTATCGTACTTGTGGCTATGGCCAAAGAATGCATCTGGTGGACGCGTCTGAAAGGATTAGAGACAAATACTTTCCTCTCTGGTCAATCTCTCATCAACTTTTTCAAGTATCACTTGAAAAGGAAGGTGAGAGTAGAGAGGCAAGTGTTGTCTAGCAAATGTTTCGCAAAAAGATGGATACATGTAGCAAGAATGGCACGTATAAATGACGAAGCCACCTTGACCATGATTCTATAAAACGTTTTAAAATTTTGTAAACAGAGAGTTACTCACGTTTCTTGCTTAAATAAAAGAAATGTTATTTAACAAAGTGTGACGCTAAAGACCGAGGTTACCGTGGTCTTTTCGTAGGTTTTTCTTTCCACGGATAACCTCCCCATTTATTGGGAATTTTTTGTATTATTTCGTATTTTTTGTAAATACCCCAAACGTTTTGCGATGTTTTTTTTTTTTCATCGTTGTCCCCACTTTTGTTTTTTTTTCTGCTTTGTTTTCGACCCCCTCGAAAAGAAAAACTCTACATTTGTATTTTGTCCCCTCTGTGTTGAGCCCTGTGTGGCTAATAAAGAAACCTATCTATCTATCTATCTATCTATCTATCTATCTATCTATCTATCTATCTATCTATCTATATAAATCTCTATCTCTATGGTGCACATGGGGATTAAAAACATAAGTCAGTATATCTACTTTGTAATACAAGCAATATTTATAATCATAGTCACAAAAAAGCTTAAACATTTCAGTCTCTGGAAAGAAAACATGAGTCATTATATAAATACGCCATTGACGAACTATCAGATAGCAAAGAGCTGCGTTTACTTTCACGCATAAACGCATACACACAAAAGCAGATAATATAATTAATAACTAATGGGTTAACATCTTAGTGCTTTTATGTTTTCTTATTCATTTCCATGATTCTTTAATGCTTTAAGACGCCGAAGACTATAGCATCTGTAACAATTTAAGAAGTAAACTGCCGTTAGCTGGATTTATTAAAATTTTTCTTTGCAATTGCACAAACATAATATTAAACACATTGGCTTTAGAGGTTATCAATTTAGTCACACGAGACCACCATAAATCCTTTATTAGAGACAAGTTTTGTGACTTGTTGAATACATTGTGTCTCAGAGGATGATAAATTTATCAACGTCTTTCAGAATGTTCCAGAGAATCTCCCAGACTTGTTGCAACTTTTATTTTGAATTATTAAAAGTAAAAACAAAAATTAGAATTTTTTTTCATCTATGTGATTTGACAAATACAATAAAATATCTTTTATTCTTTTGTTGTAATATTAAGCCTTTTGAATTTTTGTCTGTAATGTGGTGTTTTAGACGTAATAATTCGAATTATTTCTTTACGTATGTTTTTCGCTAAATTCATTCTTTATTCAATGTAGCGAAGTATATTAATGATTTACAATGAAATTTTTCCGATCTTCCTTTAATAATACGTACATTTTATCTCTGACAGTTGAAACTGAACAATACGCTTAAAATTTGTGCACTATTTCAGACAATTTCTCAGAGTTAAACTAGAATAAAGCCAATAAAAAGAATAGAAAATTAGTTCTCATTAACTTTTCTATCTTGTATGCTAATCCCAAAGCACTAATCTTTTATCTTTGAAAGGGTTCAGCTTGTGGGCTGCCTGGTGCAAGTATATCTACCGTATTATCATTTATAACAAATTGATTCCACACAATGTTTTTTATAGACATCAGGCGGATAGCGACCGACATACAATGGAAACTGAACTAATGTAAATGTAATGTAAACGTATTTAAGATAATATTTACAAGCGAAAATTCGAAGTTTCAGTGTTTGAGTGTAAGCGCGTACGCACACTTACACACACACACACACACACACACACACACACACACACACACACACTCACACACACACGCACACGCACAAAGTGTATGTATTATATGTACATATAGACATATGTAAATATATATATATGTATATATATATTTATATATAACGTGAGAGAGTTAGGGGGTGGGGGTACAACCCACTAAGAGATAGTATCTATCCGGTATACTGCTGGGAGGGTACCCAATTATTGCTACACTAGTGCTATACTAGGTGCAATCAAGGGGAGCGGGTAAAAGTGGAGGTTTTACCCAAAATTTGTATAACAATTAGAAAATGGAGGATAATATGCTGAACCCAACTACTTGCAGACGGTGTATCCCGTTGAATTCATTAATTTAATTCATAGCAAAAGTGACAAAAAAAGAAAGAAAAAGAAAGAAAGAACCAAAGCACAGGTGTCTATGGCAGACTATGTTATTTTGCCAACATGGTTTACATATAGAAGTACAAAGTACATAAGGATTTAGAGGATTACATTCCGTTTTCGCTCGTGTATTATTCTTCTTATTCATGGTCATTGTCCAGAAATCTTGAAATAAGCGGAACGAGAGCACACACAAAGACGGAAAGTGTCGCTGAAGAGGTCACAGGTGTGTGACGACAAATTTTCGGACAATGAAGATGAGATAGAATAAGAACAGTAATAAACAAGTGAAGAATGAATATATAGTGCGTGTGTTTATTTGGCAAAAAAAGACCATCCCGAAATAGAACAGTATATATATATATTATATATATATATATATATATATATATATATTTATATATGCATGCATACACACACACACACACACACACACACACACACACACACACACACACACACACACACACACACACACACATTTTTCCTCACTTCTACTGTTTACAGCATTGCTTGGAAGAAACTTGTATAGCGTGTGGTCGTCACGTTGACCATGACAGAGAAAGTTGAGCAGAGAATTCGCATCAAAATTTAACAAAAGCTTGGCATATACCCGCTCAGAAGCTTCCGAAAAGTTTTCAAAAGGATTTTATCGTTCTCGGCACAATCAAGGAAATCTTGTGTAACTGAAACCCAAGAATCTTTTTGGTCAGCTGAAAGTTGTTTTGGCACAAACTTGACAGACATCCATCCCATCTTCGGTGATAATGGACTTAACTGAACCATAGCGAATCTGAATATTCTTTGATAACTCACGGACGGTGATTCGACGAATTTCCCTCACAGCTGCATGCGCATCTGCGATGTCTTTCTCAGTTCCGCTGGTTGCGGGCCTCCCAGAATATTTGTCAATATCGACATTTTTTCAAATGAATGTCCTCCAACAAACATTTAGAGTAAGCGATGGGTTAGGGCTAGGGTTATATACATATCCTTGAACACCATTTTAATCAGCACCCATCGCTTACTCTAAATGTTTGTTGGAGGACATTCATTTGAATAGACTGCATGGTATTTTAGGTACTTTTTACTTTGTGAATTCTTAGAAAGACCTCAATGATCATAAATTAGACATATACCCGCTGGGTAACCATTGAGAAACTCTAGGTTCTATTCGATCTTCGGGTTACTAGCTTTTTTCTTCTTTAAGTGTACGATGCAGTCAATAGGAAATCACATGGTTTGCTCGAAATAACTATACAAGATATCTCAAATCAGTGAAACTGTCTAAAATAACTGAAAATATTATTGAATAACATAGTGTTTGTACTCTTAATAGTAGGTTGTTTAGAGTTTTGATAATGGGTCTATTAAATATTATTTGCTCCCCTTCCCCGCTCGGATGACTGATGCGAAAGTATTTATTCCCATAACCCCCCTTGTGTTTTAAGCCACAAGAAATAGAATTTTAAAAGATTATATCATTCAAAGTATTATTAACAGTATAGGACAAGTAAAATTGATTTCAAACTGTAATCAATAATGTTTCACTGTCAACTTATGTTGTTGTGTAGTACTCACAGTAAGATGCTCTCTAGCTTAGAGACGTTAACTCCATCAGCAAACAAAACTATCTTTTTATGGTTGAACTTTCCAGACAAATACTACATGTTTTATATGCAACAAACCAAAACAACACCACCACTTTTTCTCTCTTTCACTCATTCTGAGAAAGAAGTAAAGGACAAACAGTTAGATTTTCACTTCTCACAATAATTCTACTTCTGCAACTCTATTGTTCTTAAGAATTTTAGAACAGATATATGAATTTATTAGATACACAAACAGAAGATTTTGGAAAAATAAATCAAACCTGGCATAACATCATATAATTTATCGAAGCTATTGGAATAAATTCTTCGATATTACTGGAAATAACCCTATCTTTTTCTATATTGAAGTACTTATCTTTAATTTAAAAGCTTTCTGTTTGTATCAGAAACGCTCAGTTACTTTATTGCGCACTCAAAACCAAATTCTAAACTGCCGATTTTGTGCAGTAAACAAAGTTCAATTGTCTTTCGGAAAAAGTAAAAGAAATGAAGAGGATAACGATGATGATGCGGATGGTGATGGTGATGATGATGATGATGATAGTAGTAGTAGTAGTAGTAGTAGTAGTAGTAGTAGTAGTAGTAGTAGTAGTAGTAGTTGCAGGAGCAGCAGTAGCAGCAGCAGTAGTAGTAGTAACAACAACAATAATAATAATAGAAATTGTTCTGAAATATAAACAACACAAACTGAACTTACATTTCTGTCAAAATGAATAAATAATGAATATGTAAGACCTTGTTGCTTCCAGTTTATAGAGTTAAAATCAATCTAAGACACGAAAACGATAAAAGTGAAACAGTATAAAACTGATGAAAATAAATAAAAGAACCACTGTTATTGTGTGTGCTTTAACGAGAAGAATAATTATGCAGTAAGAGAAAATACTTTTCAATTCATTAATGATCATAGCAGTCTATAGTGCTGAATGAAAAAGGAAATTAAGAAGTAGGCTCTTGACGTAGAGTTTAAGTAACCACAGCCTTAAAATTGAAGTAGGCGAGAGTCAAGACCCAGCCAAGAGTAACTGAGGGAACGAGCTAAAGAAAGTGCAATGGAGACCTCTTTTTGTTCATTCGACGTAGGTTTAGATATAGCAACCACGTGTCCCTTAAATTCAACTCTGTTGGCTTGAATTATTGTTGTTGTTGGCACTCCGTCGCTTACGACGTCGAGGGTTCCAGTTGATCCGATCAATGGAACAGCCTGCTCGTGAAATTAACGTGCAAGTGGCTGAGCTCTCCACAGACACGTGTACCCTTAACGTAGTTCTCGGGGATATTCAGCGTGACACAGTGTGACAAGGTTGACCCCTTGAATTACAGGCACAACAGAAACAGGAAGTAAGAGTGAGAGAAAGTTGTAGTGGAAGAGTACAGCAGGGTTCGCTACCATCCCCTGCCGAAGCCTCGTGGAGCTTTAGGTGTTTTCACTCAATAAACACAACGCTCGGTCTGGGAATCGAAACCGCGATCCTATGACCGCGAGTCCGCTGCCCTAACCACTGGGCCATTGCGCCTCCACTCTGTTGGCTTAGATAAGGACAGCACAAATTTGATAATGATATTGTCATACATGAATCAAGAAAAATATGAGATGGTCCTAGGTACAATGCTTTTGATCACAAGTTTTCTCACTGCTGATTGATTTATGTTAAATGGGCGAAAAAGTATAATAGATTAATAAGTGTAAAGTCGGAGGAACGTTGAAAGTGATTATGCTATTCGATCTTCGAACCAATTTTTAGAACTATCTTGAAATATCAATTTTTACATAAACGAAATATTCATCACTTACACAGCTCTCTCGTTATGTCTAATAATGAATTGTACATCACTGTTTGTGCCTGTTCTTACTTTTTCTGTAGTCGAAACTATAATAGTGAAATGCATTGGCCGTTGACACATAGCAACTTATAGGGTTTAAGACACTGTAGGGTCATGTACGGTAAGTTGTGGACTGGAATACTAGAGCATCTCACTTATTCAATAATACTAAATTCCTCAAATGTGACTAATAGTCAGTTCAGACATTTGGGTGATGAGCAAATGGCTGAATGATTGACGCTTGAAGATTTCACAGTGTGTATCTGGCAAGTACACTTTACTGTCAAGAATCATATTTATCTCGGTAATGAAAAAGAGATCAATGAATTGACCATCTACAGGATTAAGGTACTACCTATATTTACACTCAAGAAACTAAGATACTATGCCATTTGAACTAAGATACTAAAGTACTATTGTATATTTAAAACCAAGATATTAATGTCTATATTTACACATTGCTCTACAGGTTACGTATTTAATTGACTAAAACCTTATCCTGTAACTTGATCGTAAGTGAAATCTCGTAAATCTTTACACCATTAATTATTAGGATAATCTGCACAATGACACATTTGCATTAGTGATAAAGATTAACATAAAACGTAAGCCACAAGCGAATAATAAACTAGATTTTATGAATTATCTTCACATACAAAACATTAAATGAGTTCATTGTTTTTTCTTTGTTTAATTAAACTAACAAACATTTAATCGTCAACTATGCGACCAACTTTTGAAATGAATAAACAAATAAATAAATAAAGATTTTTGAGTAAAAATAGTTTCATTAACGATTGACCAAAAGTTCAGATTATGTGTGACCCGAGATGTTCACATTTAAAGATATCGATTATGAGATTGTTAATGGTAAAATCATACGGTGGCTGAAAGTCAAACACTTAGCAAACTTATTGCCTATTTGTTTGGTTAAGTTGATTTAAATTTCATTTCTGTGTAGTCAGTAAAAAAAAGAATAGAATAGTAGAATCGCTTGACCTGCTACCAATAAGAGCGTAACGAATATATCGTGGAAAAGAAGTAGTGAAAAAACATTTATAATAGCACTAATTACAAAAGAAGAAATGGTAGATGGTTAATAGTGAGATCAGTAACGTGTTCGTTCGACAACTGCAACTTATGATGCTCCTGTTCAGGTAGAGGTCTTGATGCAATTGGGTTCGTGAAGTCTAATAAAATAATCAGTTAAGAAATAATGACAATTAAATTGTCTATGCTCCTCCCATATGAAGTTTCAAATTTCTTTACGGTAAATTATAATTTACTGAATAGTTAGTCAAGCCGATATTTCACCATTTCTATCAACTGTTTCTGCCTTCTGAACTGAGAAATAAGACATTTTGTCGAGGATTTAATTGAGAATCTGAGGAGGGTACACAAGTATTGAACGGTTTAAATCCTGCTATATTGATATTGTATATGAGGAGTAAATTATTTTATATAGATTTGTGGGTTTATACTGCTTTCACATAAAGAATGGTTCTCTATCAGTCTCTATGTTTCAGCATAAAACACAATACGTAAATTGTTTACGTCAAAAGAACCTTATAAACTTTCGCGACAACCTGCAATAAATCTATTTTTGGAACATAGTTACCGAGAAATATTACCTAATGTAATAGATAAAGCATGCACATATTGAAATTCTGAATGGCAAAGTAACAAGACAGCTGAAAGTCAAATGCATTACAATTTCATTGCCTATCAGTCTGGTTAAGTTGATTTAACTTTCATCTCTCTAGGGTCGGTAAAAGAAATAGATAAGTAGAATAGACTAACCTGCTAGCAATAAAAGCATAACGAATATCTTGTGGAGCCTTAAGTAATAGAAAACATAGTAGAACTTTTTCTACCTTAAAGGGTTTTCAAATGAATATTTACATACTATTATTTATAGGTTTATGTGATCTGTCTCTAGGGCCAATGTTCCAGAAAGAACAATATATATAGTTTCATCTATCTCAGTCACATCGTAGAATAGGATATTTCATTTTCATTTTCAAAGATCTATACGTTACACACAAAAGAATGCAGTTTCAGCTATACGTAGAATGTAGGACTTACATAAACGAAATCTCTACAAATAATGTTATACAGTTTCGAATTAATTGAAGTTCATCGCATGGTTATATCAATACTATTACGGAGAATAGAATATAATTTCACTCACACACAGAGGCATACACGAGCGCGCGCACACATATTCACACATAATATATCAATGTTATAATGTAGAATAGAATGTGTTTTTAAATGCCTAAAAAAAACATGGAGTTGTAATGACTATATAAAATGGTATATATTAATATTATAACGCAGAACAGTTTAAAATATCTATATTATAACAGTTTAAAATATCTATATTATAACAGTTTAAAATATCTATATTATCTAGGATTGAATGGTCAGGACATGTAGCATGAATGGAAGAGTCAAGATTCCCGCGTCAAGTCTTATTCAGCGAGCCCACTTCAGAGAATAGACCACTGGGTTGCCCTCTTCGATGATCCAAAACAACTCTGAAGCCACTGGATTTGAGACTAAATCTTTTGAAATATAAGGGCAATACCGAACCAAGTGGCGGTGTTCCATCACCATCGGAACCAAAAAGCTATCAAAAGAGAAAAGAAAGAAATCAAACGACAGTCAATGCCATCGACTCTTCTACGCAAAAATTGGTCTAATTAGGTATCAACGGCATCACCATAAAGGAAGCATTCATCAAAGAAACTAAATTCTTGGACACGAGATAATGACTACAATGAATGTGATTATAATATAACCTAGAACAGAATACAGCTTAAAATATATTTTAATATGGAATGAAGAAATTACACAAAGGAAATCTCCACAAAAACAATGTTAGACAGTTTCGATTCAATTGAAGCTCATCGCATGATTATATCATAACAATAAATATCTAGCCATTGTTATGCTTGTTTGTTTAGCTATGACCATCCCAATAATTTTAAGGTCATATGTAAAACTGTATAATGTCATGTATCCGTTCTTTAAAACCAAACTCTATTGGTATCTGTTTTATAAATCTATGCCGAAACAACCGAACAATTGAATCTCTGTACAGTTGTCCAGCCTGTTAGATCACATTGATTTCAAAATTAGCCACATGATTACACACTTGAAGGGAACACACTGCGAATTGTATCGGCTCAACTATATGAGTAGTATTTATTTTAGCGATTCTAATAGGATGAATGGTAAATTTGACATCGAAGAACGTAAAATAGCTTCGGTAACAATAAAATGACTGAAAGATAATAGAATATATTATAAATCCATGGAGACAATAATGATTTATAAATTCTTTAATCTCGGTATCTTTATAAAACGTAATATGTATACAGCTAACAGAAAGCTTTTGTCTAGACAAGGTACAGTCTGGATAACACACAAACACATGTACAGTGCTTCTATGAGAATACTACCCACACATGCGCGCGCACACACAAATGCACACGCACACACACACAGACATACACATCCACACACGTGCACACACATGAACATATACGATAACTGCCCGAAAGAAAATTTTCAAATGCACACTGATAATATTATTGCAAAAATTGAGATTAGCCGAAATCACATGCCTGTCTGTAGTTTTACTCTTGGTCTACACTAACCATTGTAGAAATTAAAGACGTTGTTCACACATTCAAATGAAGCACTACTATTACAATTGCTGGGTATAACTATTATAACTTTTCTTGATATTAAATTTTTCGTTGATAATTTAACTATCTCAGACTAGCACACGCACACGCTTATATATATATATATATATATATATATATATATATATATATATGTTGTTGTACTTGGGGATGGTCATATTGCCAGTTTAGCCAATAAAAACACACGCACTGTATATTTGGTGTTAATTTGCTTCAGCTTTATATTACAGTAATCTTAATCTTATTTCGGCCAGAGTTCTTTCGTCACACTTCTGGCCGAAATAAGATTAAGATTAATGTAATATAAAGCTGAAGCAAATTAACACCAAATATACAGTGCGTGTGTTTTTATTGGCTAAACTGGCAATATGACCATCCCCAAGTACAACAACATCTGTTTCAACACACGATTTCACATCAAAAATCTTGCAAAACAAATATATATATATATATATATATATATATATATATATATATATATATATATATATATTTCGTATGTGTATTTCGTGTGCAAGATTCTTGATGTGGATACGTGTGTTGAAAGAAATACAATTAAACCTTATTACCGGCATAATGCCTCTCCCAAGGTTTAATTGTATATATATATATATATATATATATATATATATATATATATATATATATATATATATATATATATATATATATATATATATATATATATATATGTGAGCGTGTGCGTATGTATTCGTGTAAATATATTCTTTTACCTTTTTTATTCTTTTACTTGTTTCAGTCATTTGACTGCGGGCATGCTGGAGTATCACTTTAGTCAAAGAAATCGACCCCAGGACTTATTCTTTGTAAGCTTAGTACTTATTCCATCGGGATATTTTGCCGAACAGTTAAGTTACGGTGTCATAAACACACCAGCATCAGTTGTCAAGCGATGGCGTAGAGACAAACACAAACATACACCTAAATATATCCGTATACGACGAGCTTCTTTCAGTTTCCGTCTACCAAATCCACTCACAAGGCTTTGGTCGGTCCGAGGATATAGTGGGAGACACTTGCTCAAGGTAACACACAATGGGACTGAGCCTGGTACCATGCGGCTCGGAAGCAAGCTTCTTACCACACAGCCACGCTTGCGCCGATATATATATATATATACATGCAATTAAATCGGACAAAAGCATATCAGACACTCGGTTCGCTCTGTAAGTAACCTCACAGTGAAAGCAACCTTGACTTCTCTCTTTATTTATCACTTTGTGAAAAGTGGGCTTCCGAGATTCAGGAAGAACAAAATTTTCCATGACATATCATTTGTTCACAATGGTGCTGCTACACCTCCTAAATGTTCAGGCTACAAAAATACCGTACTATCTTTATCAGATCGAACTACAGCTTACATGCTCTCTCTTTGATTATTACTGCAATAGTAATTGTAGTAATAATAGTTGTTTCTCTAGTGATAGATTCAGTAGTTGCTGGCATAATAGTATTACTAGAAATTGTTACAACATTACCAACATTGACTGCATGTTTTGTAAAAGCATTATTCGTAGTATTAGTACTAGTAACATTAATAGTAGTTGTAATTGTAGTAGCAGTGGCAAGTGATAAATAACCTTCAATGACCACAAACATTCATTGTGTAATGGACACCTCCACCAAATAACAGAGCTCTACATTCCAAGTCCTCATAACAAAATAAGTATCTGTGAATGTAGTAAAACAGTAGTAGTGGTAGTAGCAGTCGCAGCAGTAGCAGTATCTAAGCCAAAAAATTAGCATCAATATCAGTGACAGTAAAAAACAGCTGCAATTTTCGTTGCCACTGTCACCATTGTCTTCAACGTCGTCGTCTTAGTAGTAGTAGTAGTAGTAGTAGTAGTAGTAGTAGTGGTAGTAGTAGTAGTAGTAGTAGTAGTAGTAGTAGTAGTAGTAGTGGTAGTAGTATTAGTAGTAGTAGTAGTAGTAGTAGGAGTAAGAACATCGGCTGGAAACAGAAGCACCTATAGTAGCTAATTTGAGTTTTTTAAAATCATTAAATTACTAAATTATTAAAGTAAGCAATAATTGAAAACGGAAATTTTCGAAAACATGAATACAAAAATCGCAGTGAAGAAATGAAAGAGTTATTTTCGTAATATGGTTACTAATTGAAGAACTAATTATCAGTAACCATTTTTCAGTAAAAATCCACGGCAAAATGAAAAGTTTGTAAAATTTACGCTTTTTGGTGTATAAATATATATTTATTTCATATTATATGCCTTTTTATGAATGTCTTCTATATTACCTATTTGATTACACGTCAGTCATTTTTCTGTAATACTTTACTGGTTTGGAATTGAACGTCATTTCCTTGACGCAAATTGTAATTTGTCACCTATTCTATTATCAGATTCAGCCAGAGGCTGAAACCATGGTAGGGAACCACTATTAGCACAAATGGTTACTTATTTTAGACTTACCTACCTTCGAAATTGGTCCTAGTGAAGTTTAGTGATTTGGACAGGTCTACCTACCCCTCTCTGCGTTTCTTGCCGTCATGTGGTATTATCTGGTATAGCAGATAAAATTTTGTCTAATTACTCTTCGACCACATCCATGTTTGTACTTCATAGGTTCCTGGCGTATTTGGGCAAGGTATTGAAAATTTGCGGTCCTTGAACCGTAAGCTGTTACTGTATGGGCTCTTATTCTAGACTGATTGGGCAGGATATTTGGTACTATGCAGTGGCGTCCAGTCCACTGATCGACAAAATCTTAGTCCCAAACTTAGCAACCAGATTTTCCAGGATCCTCCTCATATACATCTCTACATTTTTTCATCCTCTTCTCCGGCAGCAAACACACACGCACGCACACACACACATACACACACACACACACACACACACACACACACACACACACACACACACACACACACACGCACGCACACACACAACACACACACATACATATATATATATATATATATATACACAATCACACACACACAAGTGGGTTGGCTGGAGGCTTCGTAGGCTGACCGATATACTTTGATGGAATATGACCAAATAAGGTTTGTTTCAACATAGACTCCTGGTGGCCTATACACTTCTTCTATCGGTATTGCAGTGCTTGGATCCTAAGAGTGAAGAAATGTTTATCCTCTTGGTCAAAAAAGACATCAACTGCGACACTGGCTCCCAGTCAAGTATTTCTTCATGTTGGAGAACATATAATAATCAGATGTGAATAAATCAGGAAAGCAAAGACGATAATCAACCAATTCAAAGCCAGACTCACGTACACCAGCCATTCAAACAGGACTTGTGTGCTGGAGCATTGTCCCGATGAAACAAGACCCCTGTCCTTTGTTTTCCAGGGCGTTTGGTTATGATAGCCTTTCGTAACAACCTCAGTAAGTTGGCATAGTACTCTCCATTGATGGTGTAGCCTTTTTGATGATAATGAAGAAACACAATGCCCTTTGTATCCCAAAACTTAAGCCATCACCTCTCCTGTAGAAGAAATGACCATAACCATTTTTGGAGCAGGTAAAGAGGGGGTGTTTTCACTGCATGGATTGTCTCTTTGTTTCCGGCTCAACGGGATGAAACCAACACCCATTCTGGATTAGGAAACCTTCAAGGAAACCAGCTGGGTCTTCCTCAAGCAATGTTAGATTTTTTGTGATTTGATCAGTGTGGTATACTTTTGATCAGATATCAAAAGGCGTGGCTAAGTTCATCGTGCAGATAATTCTCATCTCTATCTTGAGATATGTCACCACCATTGGCTATTTGATTTATAGTCAATCGCCTGTCATCCATCACATGTGCTGACCACAATCACTGTTTCCTCGCTGGTGGAAGTTACAGGGCGTCCAGAGCATAGTTCATCTTTAAGATTCTCGCTTCCTTTCCTAACTTCAGCTGCCCACTTGATTCAAGAAATTAAGAATTTATTTCAGAGAAAATTCAATTTTGCTACTCAGAGGGAAAACTTGATTCTCTTAGCAGACAAGGCGACATATATGGACATGTTTGCGCCATATTTAACCTCATCAATAGAAGATTGTTTTCTTAAATCTACTTCCATCAGTTGACAGGGCGTTTTACAAGAAGAAAAAGATTTACGAAGAATTTTGGTCTCCATAACTTGTACAATTTATTTTTTGTCTTATAATCAAAAGTGAGATGCAGAAATCATGAATGTTGTTAGTCAGGTAGAAGAAAAGTTACTGTCAAACTGGAGACTTGACCTCAATATTTAAGAGGGTCTTAGTGTTTATCCCTAGAACAAACAACATCAATAACAACAAGATCCACGAAAGTATAAAGTCGAAAAAGAGTAAGCTTGAAATCAAAGGCATCCCAGACGCAAACATTTTAAACTTTAAGACAGCTAAGGCTATGTTTCCCTGTGTGACATTTTTTCAATACAGTAAGGTGTGATCTAAAAGAGACTTAAATGTTATCGCTTGCAGATCGAGTGACGATGTGGATTCGTTATAATGTTTCGCTACCCCGTCTGTCTGACCATAAGTACACAGAAAAAGTAAGGTGGGAATTACTGCATTGTTGAAAATTCTTTTTATTGGTTTGCCGATTGCAACTCTTCATTGCGGCACAAAATCACACACATATTTATTACACTCATGTTTTAACATATTTAACATATTCACATTAAAGAATAAAGAAGACTAGTACATTATAACAACAACCCTGAAATGATTTAACTGTAAAGTTTAACCCGAAGGGATTTCAACTGAGTTTTAAAAGCCTGAATATTTATTAACGTAAGACATTTTGTGCATGCTCTAGCGATTCTGCCAATGCATCACTCTGACTGGAGTTAATAATGATGACATATAAAGCGTGTTTTGTTAGTGACTCAACCAAAATATCTCTTGTAAACTGAAATAATTAGTAGTATGGAAAAAAATGGACGGAATGTTTTGCATTTTCTTACTAACTCGGGCTTGCATGTGTATGTGTGTGTGTGTGTATGCGTGTGTGTGTGAGAGAGGGAGAAAGAAAGAGAGAATATGTGTAGTGTATGTAGTCGTGTTCATATGTGCTTGTGTGTATGTAAGTGGCTGTATGCATATATAGTTCTGTGGTTGTGTTGTGATATGTATGGTGCTGTGGGTATCCGTATTTCTGTTTGACTGCATGTATACGCCTGCATATCTTACAACACACACACACATGCACGCACGTACACACGGACAGACAGACAGACGGACAGACAGACAGACACACACACACACACACACACACACACACACAAGGTTGCCGATAAATAAATGTAGACGCAACTACAATAACACATGCGTACATGTGAAAGTGTCAGTTGACTGGAATATATTTATTTGTAACTACAACAAGAAACAGAACTAAAAAATTTATGACAGTATTTTTTAGTGGTCTTCTTTTATATTGAAAGCAAAAGTTGTGTAATAAATTAAATAGATATTTTGAAGTGAAAACTATGATAGACAGTAGTTTGAATAAATTTGTTTCTATTTGGAATAGATGATAGTTGCCAAACAACAAACAAAAAATTTTATGTATTTAGTGGCTATACAAAGTAATACCGACAAAAAAGAAAAAAAATGTTACCTGAAAAGCAGACAAGATGTAAGTACAATTACGAATAATTTCATCTAAAGAGAAGTCAACATCAAATATTCTGAAACATGTAAAGGAAAAATAGCTTTTTATTAAAAAAAATTAACATCGCTCACTTTGTTAGTGTAACAGTAAATGAAAAAAATACAGTAAACTGATCCTGAATGTTTGAATCTAAAAGGAAGATGGATAAATGAATTTTAAAAATATATAAATGCATAATTTGGAGTGAGTCAGTTGAAAGGGAAAGTAGCAGGAGGAAAAGAGAGAGGGAAGACTGTTCTGCTTTAAATTTTCTTATGACTTGGGAGTTAATAAGTCTGATCTTTTATGTTTGTGTTATTGATTGCTGTCACGACTTTCGGCATTTCAAAAGTGATGAATGAAAGCTATGTGGAGGAAATATGTGAAGTTTTGTTTTCGAAAAAATTTGGCTTCAGACACCATTGAATGATGCTGTAGCTTACACACGCCAAACAATTTGATAGCCATCGCATTGTTTCGCGAAAGCTAGCAGCTTAATTGACGACGCTCTAAATTGGTTTATGGTTATTGCATTCTGAAAGAAAGCAACGACTTTCAGCATGCAAGCAAAGCCAAGTGTGTATTTAGTTTATTTTATCTGATTATCAGCTTGAGAAGTATACACGCACACACTCACTCACTCACACACACACACACACACACACACACACACACACACACACACACACACGCATACATAAATATATATTAGAGAGAGACAAAGTGAGATGTATGTATGTATGTACATATACATGTATCTATGTATATATATATATATATATATATATATGTGTGTGTGTGTGTGTGTGTGTGTGTGTGTGTGTGTGTGTGTGTATGTGTGTGTGTGTGTGTGTGTGAGTGTGTGCGTGTGTGTGTGTGTATGTTAAAAACAAAAATGAGTTAGGATAAATAACGCAGAATGGACAATGACATATATATGGACAACTTCGAGAAATTCAAGTATATCAAATACCTTATAACATAAATTCTTAATTTGTTAAGATATCTCTGCAATCTGGCGAAAGTATCACAATTACAAAGAGACACTCGAGACCAGCTTTATATGACTATGAGCGACAATCTCAAGCTTCAAGGACTCCTTAAGGCTAACATGGCATTAAAACAAAGGACTGCCTCATTGTCTGGAGAATAGTGTAGTCATGGAAGGAGTTTCTTTTTCAATAGGCGTCACCAGCACGACAAAAATCCTATATTATCTCAAGCAGCCAAAAAGATTAGAAAGCATGTTCTAGGTGATTTGCACAAGGTAGATAAAAATGGGCAAGGTTAACTAAAATGGTATATAAAATAAAATTAGTTCTGTTCAATGTATTATCGCAGTCTGCAAGAAAGTAAAAACTGCAGGAACAAGATATATATTGATGAGAGTAAACGTAAAATAATTATATATATGTATATATATATATATATATATATATGTATATATATATAAATGCAGTGTACATTTAAACACATCAGAGGTGACCATCATAGGACACCTCTTATGTGTTTAAATGTCCACTGTATTTACATGAATAACGTATAGTCTATTGACTAGTTTTCTACATGCTAGGCTACTGGTAGTAAAAATTTCAATTTTTTTTATAAGAATGATATTTATATATATATATATATATATGTATATATATATATATATATATATATATATATATATATATATATATGCATGTATGTATGTATATATATATGTATGTGTTTGTGTTCAAATATATATATGTGTGTGTGTGCATATATATATATATATGTGTATATATAAATATGTGTGTGTATATATATATATACATATATATGTATATATATATATATATACATACATATATATATATATATATATATATATATATATATATATATATATATATATATATATATATATATCTATATATATATATCTTTAACCTTTAACAATTTTTACTCGTGTTTGTTATAGGACTGCTGCCATGCTGGGACACCACGCTGCTTTAGCCCACAAAATCGACCCAAATATTCATTTTTAAGTCCGTCAATTTTGCCAAACTCTAAGGTAAGAAGGACGTAAACCAAATAAACACTGGCTATCAAGTGGTGGTGGCGGAGGGGGACAGACAAACATAAAGTCATACACACACGCGCGCGCGCGCACCCCCCCCCCCCCCCCCCCCCCACATACACGCACACACACATACATTTATATATGACGGGCTTTTTCCAGTGTCCGTCTACGAAATGCACTTTCAAGAGTTTGGTCGGACTGGCGTTATGATAGAAGTCATTACGCCAAGTGCCACGCAAACTATGTAGTTGGGAAGCAAACGTTTTACCACAGAGCCATGCCTATGCACGCGCGCGTATGTGTATGGATGAACGTGTGTATGGATGAAAGTGTGTATGGATGAACGTGTGTATGGATGAAGGAAGTGCGTGTGTGTATGCAAGTGCGTGTGTGTGTGTATGCATGTATGCGTGTGTGTGTGACGACTCTTTTGTATTATTATTGAACATTCTGAGGAACATTTTAAATTTTATAAACAGTCGGGTGAATAAGCGAACTGATATATTATTACACAACCACACATTGTTGAATAAAGAAGAAATACGAACGTGCTTCGAGGCATCGTGAGAATATGGTGCACACATACACGCCCAGGTGTATCTATGAATGCACACAAACGTGCACAATTTTCCCTAAACTCACATATATATGCATAACCATGTGTGTGTATGTGTTTATATACATATATACCTATATATATATATATTATACGTACATATATATATATATATATATATATGTACACATACACACATATATATATATATATATATATATATATATATATATATATATATATATGTATACACACACACACTTACTCACACACATATATGTATATCTATCTATCTATCTATCTATCTATCTATCTATCTATCTATCTATCAATCTATCTATCTATACATATATGCATGTGTGCAAATCTGCGTGTTTGTGTAGGTTTTATCAATTATCAACATATTGTACTATGCAGCACCAAGCCTACTTCTTTTCCAACGTCAATTTCAATAGCGGAGACAGAAATTCGTAATAAATAAACATACGTTATTCTCCGAAACCAATACCAGTAGGTAGACTGTTAAGACTTCATGCTAGCACTCTTTAATTAAGAACTCTTATTTGGTTATTGTGACGTTTGTTGTTTACGCCGACGTCGTTGTTCGTTCGGTTATATTTGCTGACTTTAGAACACCTACACCGCAGAAAATAGTTTTCCTTCCAATAATTCCATAGCGTACAAAACAGCAACCTACACATAATATTGCTTGTAGAATTAGACGTTCGTTCGGTATTATATTTAATTCTTTCAAATATTTATATTCTGCAAACTCGACAAAAAAATTCCAAAAATCTCCATTTTTTAAAAATTACGTTATTATGTTTGATTTCAAAAAGCGGCTGAAAATAAAGGAAAAGGGCGCTGTCGATGATATCAACCTATATGAAAATGAAAGGAGAAGGGTTGGCGAGATTTGAAATTCGAACGGAAAAGTCCGCACCATAGTGCAATACAAATGTTATTAATATTGGTTTCAAATTTTAGCACACGGCCAGCAATTTCAGTGGAATGGGAAATCCATTGCATCGACTTTAGTGCGCAACAAGTATTTACTTATAACAGCTATTAATATCAATAAACATTTGACTCTATTGTGCATCATATATATATATATATATATATATATATACATAGTTTTAGGGAAAGGAACCAAGGTTCATGAACTCATCGATGAAAATCCACTGTCACATATAGAAAAAATTAATAATTAAAAGTACAATAAATAAGTATAATAAAATACAAAGTAAATATCATAAGATCAACATATTATCATGTAATATTATCTGGTATAGATTGTAAACAATGAAAGGCCGTGTCTAGAGTACACCCATACACACACACACACACACACACACACACACACAGCAAATATATCACATTATTGTTTCACTTTTATACACACAGATATACATTCACGCATGTCAGTCGAAATAGCAATAGTAATACTTTCACACTTCTGTATATGACATAAATCTACTATTCCTGTGCTTCTTCGTATACTGTGTTTTCTGTCTTGCCATGTTTCTCACTGAAAATGTAGCGGTTCTTTTCATCTTCAATACTAGAACATCCAGCATACAGCTGACCATGTCAGAAGCAAGGTTGAAGGAGGTTAAATCTCCCACCACCTTTAGAGATTGACCTTGTGCTTTGTTGATAGACATTGCAAAGCTAAATTTGACAGGAATCTGCAGTCTCTTGAACTCAAAGGGGAGATCATTTGAGAGAAGAGGTATCCTTGGAATGAAGACATTCTCGCCTATCATGTTGCCTGTTATTATTGTTGCTTCCAACACATGGGACATGGCTGTTTCAGCAACCAACCTTGTTCCATTGCAGATTCTGGGTGCATCAAGGTTTATCAATAACATTATAGGAGCACCTGTTTTCATGATCAGATGTGTGCTGGAAATCCTGGTGGCAAAAGTGAATTGAGGAACGCCACTGGGTAATGCGTTGCCTGTTCTTGATCAGGGACAGAGTCAATTGATCTGCATGAACATTCAGGTCCTGGAAGCTGAGACAACAAATTTTGATTCAGCTTCTCTACAGCATCATTCTCTGGTGCCAGAATTGTTCTTTCACATAGCAACTTGTGAATTTTTGAGTTTGTGACAGTGTTTGGAAACACCTTGCTCTTCAGTTCTTCAAAGGAAGCAGTCATATTGCCTCATAGGAGGTGGTGCAGACTATCTTCTGGATCTTGTGAAAGTTTTCCATTTCCAATTTCAAGTAACTTGGAGAACTGTGCGGCTAACGGGTAACCATGAATGTGAACCCTCATGTTGGTTGTCAGAGTAAGCTGCTTGACATGTCGCCAGATATATGAGGACTTGATACAAACTCTCAGTTCATCTGCCCTTGTTCCTCTGAGAATGAGAGGAAATTACCAGCCATAAGGAGGGTGACACCACCCATGATATTATTGTTTCTGAAGTCTTGCAATGTTGTATCAATTGTTCGAAAGACTACCTTATGGGACATTGTTGCTCATCCAAGACAATGAGTTTGGCATCTGTAAGGAGCTTTGCTAACGCTGTATTCTCGGATATGTTGCATAAAGGAGATTTATTTAGGACGAGTTTCAGAGGCAGCTTGAATGTTGAATGGGCTGTTTATCCACCTTTTAGGAGTGTGGCTGCAATGCCAGAGGATGCAACAGCCAGAGCAATCTTCTTCTTCTGTCTCACCTTGGCAAGGAGTAGGTTGATCAATAATGTATTTCCTGTGCTTCCATGAGTATCGAAGAAGAAGACCCCACCAGTGTTATTGTCCAGAGATGTAAGAACTTGCTAGTATACCTCCTTTTGATCCTATACCAGAATTGGTTCCTTTTCATGTTGTAAGCTTTCCATGTTGTATGATGTTTCCCTGATTAGCTCTTGTGCTAATCTGTGTTAAACATCTCTGACATCAGCTGGAAGACCATAGATTTCAAATTTGTTTCCACCCAGTGATTGAACCTTGTTGCCTATTAATCGTAATGCCTCATTGAAGCTATTATCATTGAACGTGACATCACCGTCACACTGATATTGAATTGTTTGAAAAATGACTTCAGAAAGCCCCTCCTTGTTTTGTACCAAAGTTGATTTGGATTTGACAATCAATAATTTACCAGCATGATGGAGGAGAGGTTTCTCAGGTGCATATTTGTGCCCCTGTCAGACTTGCAGATTTGTGCCTCTGTCAGAATGGCATGTCAGTGTGCATCATAATCTTTCAGAGGGCCTCTGATATGTTTGACATACTGTGTTGTAAACCGTACGTAAGGCCGTAAATGATCTGGGTCCCTTGACATGGTGTAATAAAAACCTTAGATAGTAGCACTCTGAGTAGTTAGGATGGACAACATAGACTTTACCAAGTGTGTCTGATTTCTTGATTCCCGGATGATGTGCGGGTGCTCCAAGCGCACGTCTTTTCCATTTGTCTTGGTACCAGGTATAGAATGGTGGAACTTCTTTGTATAGCAGTCTTATAGCAAATTAATCATCATCATAGAGCTTGAAGAATGCTGTGAGTGTGGTATTTTTTGGAGCTTCCATTTGTAGTTGGACTGTGTCTGTCAGTATGCTGTCTCTGAGATGGAGGACAATGTCACACTTGTCATGTTCTTGCCCAACCAGAAGCACAGCTATTTCATTTGCTGGTGGTGCATACAACTTCCATCCATGTTGACCAGATGGTTTCTTGTCTGATCTGATAATAACCTTGTAATCCATGGAGTCAGGTGTAATTGTTTCAAGTGCAGTCTTGAAGCTTCTGATCAGGTTGTTGTTATGCAGCATCTTTTGCAGAGGCACTACAATGCTCTTGCACCTCTCTTACATTTCTTGTTGAGAATCACCCATAAAATATATTTGAAGGCATTTTGGTGATTCATTTGACAGAGGTAGAAGAGAGCCAATCCGATGATAAATATGGCCTTGGACATTAAAATTTTGCATGAATCCTCGCTCAGTTATATCCAAATGATGTTATCTGTAGTGCAACATTGTACTGTCTAATTTTGTTTTAGATGTGCTTGAAATCTTACTCAGTTGATGACAACAGTTTCTTCAATGGCTTTTGAGATTGGGGGATTGCAAGAAGTTTA
The DNA here is from genome assembly GCF_046866305.1 of Octopus bimaculoides. Classification (NCBI taxonomy): domain Eukaryota; kingdom Metazoa; phylum Mollusca; class Cephalopoda; order Octopoda; family Octopodidae; genus Octopus; species Octopus bimaculoides. The sequence goes on along the minus strand of NC_142938.1, from coordinate 27,355,549 downwards.
ACCTTTCCACCACTGCAGCACAGTTCAGGTGTCTCTCCAGACTACTTCTTTGCTTTACAAGGTATGCACTCAGTTGTCATTGCACCAATGGAAACTCTATTGTCATCTGCGTAATGAACTACTCGATCATGATTATTACAAATAATTACAGTTAATCTTTGACAATCAAAATTAATTACAAATTACTGTAATCTGCATATTCTTTTAATCTTTATGGTATGTAAATTTTATAAAAACTTTGATAATCCTTGGAGGGAAGCCATTGTATTTGTTTGCAAAAAGAATCATTGCTTAGCCCATTAAAAAAAATCTATTTCGTTTACTGCATCATAAGGTATTAGTGATGTAATTACATTCTCCCTGCTCTGAGGAAATCAAAATACACCATCTACTGTGAGAAAACAAGAACTCTATCTTTTACGTTTTTCCAGTCTACCGTGCAGGCTATACAGTTCGCTAGGAATATAGATAATTAATTCTCTCAAACAATCTACTAAGCACGCTATACAATTTGTTAAGACTTTACAATATATTTCTTGTCTTTGCACAACCTAACAAATATCCGGTTCATTTGACAACACAACTTAACCATCTCTTTATACGACAACTAATTCATAAAAATATTATTTTTGCATTCGTTTTTGCTTCACCGCATATTTCAATTTTTAACAACAATTGACATATTACTTTCAACGAAAAATTTCTGCTCAGATAATCATTAAATATATTAAATGTTTCAAGACTTTATCTACATTTCTATAGATGTCCCTACTTCAAGTAATAGGAATATATCTTTAATACTTTGTTATGTCTCTCTTTCTACAATTAGCCATAACCAATACAGCGTAATTCAAATTATTTTAAAACAAAGACATTTTCGCATTTAATTTCTGAGACAAATAGAACGAAATTACTTATGTCAGACTTAGCTTTCTATTTCGAAAGAAATCTAATTTGGTGAAATTTCTTGTAACTTGTGTAGATAAATGGTATTTTTATTATGTCAAATTAACTAATGGTAGGCTGTAGGAATAGACCACCGACTAAAACCAAATACCTTGTGGTATTACATAGATGTATTTACGTTTCGTTTAAATTAAAATGTTATCAGTTCGCGACGGTAGGCAGAGGTAACATCCTATAATTCATGACTGCTCCCTTAACAATTAGTATATTGAAATCAGCAAACAGTATCTTGCTACCCGCTTTATTTTGCCAACTACAACTATATAACAAAAGTAATACTGTATTTGTTTCTGTGAAGGTCATTGTTAACATTCACCATAAAAACGACTTTGACTTTCTAAACGATTCTATGTAACTCTGCCAAGAATTCCCCTGTGTGTTTTATATTGAATAACAATGTTGAAAACTTTATAATGATAGTATACCCCGCATGTTTCTTCTTTGAAAATAGGTTTTTATAATACTGTTACTTTAATCGGGTAAATTTAGGTATACACATAAATATTTTAAACTAGCTGAATATTTGTTCTATGTAATTCTTCTTCTTACCTTATTATTATTATTATTATTATTATTATTATTATTATTATTATTATTAGTAGTAGTAGTAGTAGTAGTGGTGGTAGCAGCAGCAGCAGCAGCAGCAGCAGTAGTAGTAGTAGTGGTTGTAATAGTAGCAGTTCAGAAGTTTGATACCGCAAATTAGAAATGACCCTGACCTTCTGACTTATTTTGATTAACACTTTGCACATAAAATTTCTTCTTTCAATCAATCAAACAATTCGTTTCACTTAACTGTTTTTATTTTTCTTATTTTATGTTATTTATTTTTGGTCCTATTTTCTAATCATCAGTAGTAATCATTCTCCAATTCCCCTTCTCCTCCTTATCTACTTCGATAATGAGAACTTCTGACGACCGAAATGAGAGCGGGCATACATGTTTTGTTGTTTCTTAATATATCGTGTCCATAATATTCGAATTTAATATTGTATTAAGCAAAGCAAAGCTGATTACTTTTGCAAAAGTTCTTAGTTTTCAGAGTTAAGATTTTATTGGTATGGAAATTTTAAAGTGTGATTCGCGTAAATATCTTCCTTAATAACATTTGTGTGATATAAATAAAGTCAATTTGCTCAGCCTTGAAACAACTCGGTGGCTGCAACATTTTGAAATATTCAATTAAAAAAAAAAATATCAAAAAATGAGTAGGATCTTTAGTAAATGTATATCACGAAGAGCATTATAATAGAAAATAGAACAAAAAGACCTAAATGGAACTGAAATACTAAAACACATATACATGTTTCCTATGCAGAGATATGCGTTTTTTAGATCTCTGAAAGATTTTCCGGAGCATGCGCTGTCTGAGGGCGTGATGATGTAAGAATAACAATAAATATAAAGACTCTTCAATATTTGTTAAAAGGGAGCTAATTAACAAATCAGAAACAATAAGTTTTTGTCACACCCTCACAGCAATACTAAACCAGGAACGAATATCATAGAAAATAATTGTTCCTTAATCACCAAATATGTAAAGCATAAAAATTTACTGTCAAAATACCCCAGATAAAGAAACAAAAATTTCTCTAAAACAATTCACAACCTATAATTTCAATGTGAAATTACATATGAGAAACCTTATTCGAGGAGTAAAAGAAATGGATTGAAGCTTGAAAAAAGGTTGAAAATTTACAATGCAAATATAAACATTGTTGATTCCTGTTCCAATACAGTTTAAAAGACATTGATTTTGTTGGAGATGCTATGGAGAGCATCACCTGAATATGGCTATTGTTGTTTTCTATGTTTATAAGAGATTTTTCATATGGGAAGAAGTCAATGTCTGTAAAATATATTAATCACCCTGAATCATTGTTACCATCCCCAGTAATGCTGTTAATTATCTGAGAAATCAATATTTAATCAAACATATGTACTTTAAAAAAGATCAATACTCCTGTTTATAATGACGTTGGTTATGCTCAGGTCTGTTTTGATGTTGATGAGAATGTGGACAGCAGTGATATTTTTAATAATGTTATGCTTGGGTCAAAGTGATGATAATAGTAACATAAATGGTAGTGATTATAGTATTGACAATGATGATGGTCTGGATATAAAGATTATAATTATAAACATTACAGTTTTCACTATTTCCTCCTCTTCATCATCGCATTCTTCTTCTTCTTCTTCTTCTTCTTCTTCTTCTTCTTCTTCTTCTTCTTCTTCTTCTTCTTCTTCTTCTTCTTCTTCTTCTTCTTCTTCTTCTTCGTGTTATTAGGGCGGTGAGCTGGTCGAATCGTTAGGACGCCGGGCAAAATGCTTAGTAGTATTTCGTCCGTCTGTAGGCTCTGAGTACAAATTCCGACGAAGTCGACTGTACCTTGCATCCTTTCGGGATCGATGAAATAAGTACCGGGGTTGATCTAATCAATTATTCTCCTTCCCAACAAATTTCAGGCCTTCTACCTATAGCAGAGAGGATTATTATTATTATCAATAAGGCGGCGAGCTAGCAGAATCGATAGCACGCTGGATGAAATACTTAGCGGTATTTTGCCCGTCGCTACGTTCTGAGTTGAAATTATCGGAGTCAATAAATTAAGAACCAGTGAAACACTGGGCTCAATGTAATCTACTACTCCCCCACGCCAAAACAAAATTTCGGACCTTGTGCCTACAGTAGAAGGGATTATTATTATTATTATTGTTTTACTTCTCAGAAAGTTCGGTCTTGTTTGTTCTGGTAGATTATGTGAGAGCGGACAGCAACCCGCTGTTATAGGTCCCACAGAGTATCTTTCCACACATTATAAGCCTTGATACTTGGTTGTTAATTATCTTGGGAGACATTCAACATCCAAGTACCAATCTCAAAATACGATCTGTACCCAGCAGACCAGTTTTTTGGTTTGCTCTGCTTTCAATTTCAGATTTCTTTGACATATTTCTCGAAATTGGTTGTTAGTGCTCCGTGTGCCCCTAAAACTATTGGAATGACAGACACTCTACTCATAGTCCACATTATTGTAATTTCGTCTTTTAGTAGTCTGTACTTTTCAATCTTTTCTAGTTGTTTGACGCTTATGCGTGCATCTCCCGGTATTGCAATATCTATGATCTTGGGTTCCTTTTTTCCTTTTATCTGAGACAATATCTGGTCTCCAATCGTCGATTAGGGAGTCACATTGGATTGTAAAACCCCACAGTATCTTATGTTCCCTGTTCTTGGTGACTCCTTCTGGTTCATGTTCGTACCATTTCCGTGCTCTGTTCAGGCCGTACTTATCACATAGCCTCAAGTGGACGAACTTAGCCACGTTATCGTGTCTCCTTTTGTAGAGCTTTTGGGCCAGCTTGCTACACTCACTCACAATATCTGAGATTGTCTGGTTAGATTGTCATTGCAAAATCCGTACCTGGACTCAAATTATATTCACGGATCCATGACAAATAGATGGAGCATTTCGGTTTTTTCTTTCTTTTTATTATTCTCTTTATCTTAAATCCCCTCCTTCAAACACTCATACGTCGAAACCAACACTTTCCCCCAAATTTCAGGCCCTGTGCCTATATTAGAAAGGATTATTAGTATTATTATTATTATTATTATTATTATTATTATTATTATTATTATTACTATCATTACCGCCGCCTCCTAATGCGGAGGTATTGTTTCCATTCGTGATTGTTTATTTGTTTGTTTGTCCATGGAAAGATATGTCAAGAACCGCAGGGTGGGTTGGGATGAAATTTTCAGGGATGTTTGGTCTTGTGGCTAGCACGAGTGGCTTGGATTTTGCTATCGATCCAGTACCGGACAAAGATTCTGGATTATTTTTCCTATTTTTTTTTACATAAATTTTGAGAGCTGTCGTTTTTATTTTTAGTATACTCGTTTGTGAGAGCAGTTGAAATTATTTCAAACATCCTCGTTTTAAAAACCATCTCTGGTTAATCGTTGAAAAGGACGTTGATGTTGCCTTGGCAGAGGTTTGCGCACTCTGAGTGCTCTTGTTATTATTATCATTATTATTCGTGGCTGACCAGTTATGACATTATTTCAAGTGTCGTTCTTGGCTAGGGATTAAACCAAATTTTTTACTGAACAGAAGAATACCTTTTACTGAGCAGAAGAATAGATTGTATACAGAGCATTGGTAGTCTGCACATGCAGCATCTAAAAGAACCAAATTCTTTGTGGTATGCAATTTTATTTTGCTTTGTCCGTACAAAATGGTGCTCTGTAGAAGAAATGGAGGCAAATGTTTTCCGGGAGTTTATGTATAAGAAACCAAAACCTCACAATAGCATGTTCTGAAGAATT
>NC_142938.1:27297750-27345250 GCF_046866305.1 Octopus bimaculoides | reverse complement strand
ATGTGTGAGTATGTGAGAGAGATAAAGTATATGTATGTTTGCGTTGTGTGTGTGTGTGTGTGTATAAAATATGAGGCAAAACGTGTGTAAAGAAGTAGCTAATACTACATACAGCCAGACAAGCGAAGCATAGAAACACAAAGTTAAGAAACAGCTAAAAAGGGAAACTGTCTTTATCAAACATAAGAAGATAGGTAGAGATGCATCACATAAGACAAAACAAAAGTAATAGTGAGAAAATGTGTTTATGTGTGTGTGTGTGTGTGTGTGTGTGTGTGTGTGTGAGAGAGAGAGAGAGGGTTTCTTCGCGGTCAGTTACCCAGCATGAAAGTGCAGCTTTTTAGGTAGGGGATAAATTGATTACATTAGCCCTAGTTTACAGCTGGTCATAATTTTATTGCCCCTCAAAGAATAAACGACAAAGCCGACATCAGCACAATTTGAACTCAGAACGTAAAGACAGACGAACTGCCACCAAGCTTTTTTCTCAGCGTGCCAGAGATTCTGCTAGGTCGCTGCCTTATAATATGTGTCTCCATATTAACAAATGCAACAAAAGCGATTTTTTGCCATATATTTGGAACTTTGCCAAGCGATATTACTGAATTTACATCAACCACATTCTCTCTCAATCCACAGAATATCCTATTATCACACTTGTATCTCTCCTTTTTCTGTCATTCTTTCGTTTCTTATATTCTATCTCTTAGTAATATGATCTAATATCATTTATCCCTAGACTCGGAATTATCTCAATCAATATCATGCGAGGCACCCATCCCGACCAGCATAATAATTTATTTTTGAATTATAACTTCGTAACGAAAGTGAATATTTGACAGAGACACTTAATTCTTGCTGGATTGAGCCCCTTAAATGATGCGGTGTTTTGCTGTGTAAGCACTAGATTAATTTCATAATTAGAGAGCGCCTCATAATCATGAAATTCTGAATTCGCCTTCACTTATCAGCCAGAGAAAATCTACAGTAAAATATTTCCTTATCTTCTGTTTATTGATTTATAGGAACTCCAAACTACGTCTGCTACAACTCTGTACGATCATCCATAAATATTAAGGGCCGTGTTTATCTTGCTACAAGCAAACATTTAATGAAATATAACATTATTGAAAATGTAGAGATAAGCTCAGAGAAGTTTTGTCACAATTGAAAATTATATTATCATTGTTGTTTGTGATATAGTTCTGAGTCTTTAAATATATATATGTCTCAACATATCCGCAGTCTAACGAGTGAAACAAGTAAAATAAAATAAAAATATATCCATGAATATGTGTGTGTGCGTGCGTTTGTATATATATATGTGTGTGTGTGTGTGTTTGTGTGTGTGTGTAAACATGTGCAGACACGCACACATATAGAAATACATCTTCAATTGTCTATATGTCTATCTTTATGGAAAGAGAAGGAGAGAGAGTGAGAGAGAGAGAGAAAGAGAGGGAGAGAGAGGGGGCGGAAGAGAGAGAGAGAGAGAGAGAGAGAGAGAGAGAGAGAGAGAGAGTAAGAGGTAAAGATAGAGAATGTGAAGGTGAGAGAGAGGAGAATAATAGTCTTTTAGCACGTTTTAGATCATTGTACTTTTATGGGTAGGAAAAATGTGTCACTGAATATCTAAATATGCTGCTTGATTCGTAGTTCTCCATACAATAACCCCGAACTAGACGTAACGCTTTCAGGTTAGCTTCTGCTTTGATGTACGAATATTCCATTTGAAGTAAATTTCAAATTTTGTGCCCAAACGACAACGTGCGTTTAGTGATATCAGTAATATTAATTAAAGATTGATGAATGCGTTTATTATTTGGCGAGTATTGTACTCACAAATGGCTGCTAAAGAAAGTTATGAGCCGGAAGAATGAATCTAAAATACCCCATAAATATTTTATTACTCAGGAAAAAAAAAAAATATATTGAAAATATAAAAAAATGGCGTTTTCTTTGAATAAAATATCCTCGTTTAATTCTATTTGTAAACCGTTTTATGTTTTGTATGTTTAAGAAATTTATAAATTTCAGCAAGTTTTATATTCGTGGGGTTTTGTACATAATATCTCTATGAGATAAAAATGTATTATTGAGGAAAAATAAAATTTGTCAACTCATACGACATGCATTATTTTATTTTCCTAAACAAACCAATAATTTAATGAATTGTAGGGTTGTAAAGCTATGTTAAAACATATCCAATATATTAACCTCCAGATCAATTGAAATAGTATGTTACCCTGAAAAGAACTGTTAATGTATTAAAGCACAATAAAGCAAATAACCAAACGCTTCGTTGACGAATATATTTCACATTTAGTGTCAAAGTACCACCTGATTCTCTGGAAAGCAAATATCAGAAGGTAACAAATATTAATATTCCTTTCTACTCTAGGCCCAAAGCCCTAAATTTTGTGGGAGGGGCCAGTCGATTACATTGACCCCGGTACGCAACTGATATTTAATTTCTCGATCCGGAAAAGATGACAGGCAAAATCGACCTCTGCCGAATTTGAACTCAGAACGTAAAGACAGACGGAATACCGCTAAGCGTTTCGCCCGGCGTGCTAATGTTTCTTATTTCTTTATTGCCTACAAGGGGCTAAACATAGAGGGAACAAACAAGGACAGACAAAGGGATTAAATCGATCACATCGACCCAGTGGGTAACTGGTACTTAATTTATCGACCCCGGAAGGATGAAAGGCAAAGTCGACCTCGGCGGAATTGGGACTCAGAACGTAACGGCAGACGAAATACCGCTAAGCATCTCGCCCGGCGTGCTAACGTTTCTACCAGCTCACTCCCTTAACAAATATTAATATTGTCTTTACGAGGAGAAATTGCAGTATCAAGAATTATTTCTCATCATAAAAAACAGACTTTTTTCATATACATTTATCGGTTTTCTTATGTTAAGTAATTCTTTTTATTTCTCTGTCTATATTTCTTTCGTTCCTTACCGATATTCTTTGAAATATCGGGCGAGTTAACGACCATGTAATGAATGAAAAAACCCAGTGGTTTTGAAGCTGTTTACAGTGATTTTTTTGCGCTTGTGCGTACTGTAATTTTATAAGTATAGTGTGATATTTTGTTATGTGATTAATCATGCGTGTCTGATGAAATAAAACAAATATGATCAAAAATATCTTTGTAAGGTATGTTAATATTTATATTTCTTGGTAGAGGAGGTTTGGCTGATTTTGTTGTGGAGAATAGAGTACCGGACACCAAGTTGAAGTCTTAATCTTTTTCTATTACGTTAACGGCATTAACCCGTGTATATATTCAAAATAGTCTAATCTCCCTGGCTCAGTCATTATACACATATATGAACTAATTTACAGAACAATCTAAGAGAAAATTGAAAAGAAACCCATTATATTTATTTGATACTGAATTCTCAATATTAAGTTCAATTCTCTCCATAGAAAAAAATCACTTATCTCTATGTGAAGTAACGCTGGAAGTTGAATCAGGTTTCCACTCCCATAAAGCGTTAAAAACATTGTTGAAATTAATGACAATTTAGGTCAAATGCCATGTAGGCAGTAAAATGTCTCTACGATGGAAGCCACGAAAAAGGGCGAGTCAGCATATTTGTCTATTTCAATTTAATTTATGAAATATATAGGGCGGCGAACTGGCAAAATCATTAGCACGCCATGCGAAATGCTTAGTGGTATTTCGTTTGATGTTACGATCTAAGTTCAAATTCCGCTGAGATCTACTTTGCCTTTCATCCTTTCGGGGTCGATTAAATAAATACCAGTTAATCACTGGACTCAATGTACTCGACTTGATCCCTTTGTGTGTACTTGTTTGTTCCCTCTGTGTTTAGAGCTTTGTGGGCAATGAAGAAATAAATATAGGAAATATGTATTACAATAATAATGCTTACATAATATAGATTTCGAATTTAATTTTCAACAAGCATATATATATATATATATATATATATATATATATATATATATATGTTACATGTAGATATATACTAAATTTAGCTGCATTGTTATTACTAGAATCCCAGAGAATGTTATTTGCTACTGCAAGCAAAAATATGTTTTATTTCCATTATATTAGGCTGTCTCACATGAAATGTATTTGAAAGGTAACAATAAAATGTTTCTGAAGTGTTAGAGAACTGGTTTATTTAATCAAAAGGTATGATGCATATTCATTTATGACGTTTACCCAACGTTTCTCTATGTCATATATTCCACCTTAGAAAAAAAAATTCAATTTTTGCTGTGATAAACTGTTCGAATGCTTGCATTACCCTCTCTCTATTTAAAAATGTTTTATTGCTTCTGAAAAGCTCAAAATGTTTAGATAAGTGATGATCAGTAGGGGAGATATAGGGGAAAAGGAAGGTTGTTGCAAAATCTCATAATTCAGGTTTTGCAACGTTTGGACCGTAGCTCGATAAGTGTGAGGACGTGCATTGTTGTGGATCAAAATTGGGCCATCTCTATTTATTAGACTGGGTTACTTCGTTTTCAAATTCTCATGCATACAATCAATTTCGTGACAATACGATGTTGCTGCTACAGTGTTTCCTTGTTGCAAAAATGAATAATGAATAACTGCCTTCGCAGACCATCATACAGTAACCAATAACTTCTTAGGGTGCAATGGTGTGTTTGGGTAGTGCTTAGGTGACTCACTTGCATCTAATCCCTGTCCTGTTCCCCTGATGTTGCCAAAGAGTATCCATTTCTTACCACAAGTAATGATTTGAAGCAAAAATGGTATTTTTCCATCGAGAAAGCAATAAGGAGCACACTTCGAGGCGTCTGTTTTTTTTTTAATATCGTTCAGTTGATGCGGATCAGACCTATCTGTTTTCTTGACTTTTCCAATGTTTTTACAGGTGTCCAAAACAGTTGTGCAAGTGTTTGGAGTTATGATGAAAGTTTTCGATCCTTTGTTCTCGGATTTTGTTCAATCAAAGCATTTAATTCATCATGCCGAACAACTGATTTTGGCCTACCCCTTGGTTTATTTTCAAGGCTGTCATGTCCTGAATAAGAGCTTTGGAAACAGCTCTGAACATTTCTGATGTTAACGAAAGACACACTTCATATTCTGTAGAGCTTATGCGTCAGAGTGACTCGGTTTATACTCATATGGGAAAATCACTCAACATTGTTTGGTTGTTATCACTTTTATAAGATCTGTGGATACGAATTTTGTATACCAATATTGTTGGGAAAAAAAAAAGAGGCAAGATTAAATGCAAGGTGTACGTAATTGAGTTTTTAAATGACTGAAATAACAAGTAATTAAAAATGCGACATTTCATGTGAAACAACCTAATATTTCGGATGCTACATTTCGTAAGTTTAAGACCCTACTCAGTTTTTGTTAATCAAGTGATATTTGGTTGACTTTAAATGATTGACTATCCTTCAATTGATTGCGCTTCCCAGCGGTTATTTCGTACAGTCATAAGACTAGGCTGTTAATCATAACTGGAAGACATCCTTTTTCAGTTTGGTGATGACAAAAATGTTGTATGTATATGTTGTGATATTGCTATATGTTGCATTTGGGGTGCTAGCTTTATTTTCTCCAAAAAATGCCGCGACCTTCGTGTTATCAGAGTAATATATTTTAAAAAGGTGTCTTTATTTTTAAGTCTGATCAATTGTATGGTGCATATTTTTTTATTTTCAATTTTTTTGGTGTGTAAGCTCATTCTAGTTCTAATAGCTGTTATATGATCGGGACTAATTCTGATTTATACGTTTTGATTTTTTAGAAATCTTGATCCAGATGGTGTTGATACTGTTAGAATAGATTTGAGAGCCTATGAGTTTGTGAGCAGATATAGCCACCTTGACGCAGCGTCTCATCCTGGATCTGACAGTTGGAGAGAGAGAGAGAGAAATATATAGGTAGATAGATTGATAGAGAGAGAGAGGTAGCTAGATATATCGATATATATATATATATATATATATATATATATAAAGAGAGAGAGAGAGAGAGAGAGAGAGAGAGAGAGTGAGTGAGCTGCACTAGCACCCAGCTGGTACTAATTTATGGGTTAGTGGACTGGATGCATGTGAAAGAACGTAGTTTCTTATTTGAGATGAAAATACAGCCCCTCAGGCCAGGAATTGAACTCCTTGAATTTTCAATCGTGGGCCTACTACATAACCACCAAGTTGGTAATAAAATGAATAGACCATCATTAAAAAATATTTGTTTATGTTTTAAGTTATTTTGGGTGACAAATCCTCAGGTGGTCTTTGATATCTTTATTTTTATACTACACATCAGGGAGTTCTTAGTCAATTACAGTAGAATATCGGTTTGCAACTCGAAGAATTTGGTAGCTTCATGTTCATCTCTTGCAACAGAGACAATTCAGAGAGAAAGAAAAAAAAATGACGTCCGTACTTTATCTTTATAAACTCCAGAACGCGGAATTTGAACTTTGAAACCCAAAAGAAATACTACATAGCAAGCGTCTTAACGACTCGGCCTATTTTCTATTTCATCTACTTAAGATTAAGCTTTTTAGTTTAAGAGTGTTACTATGGTGACAGCTGTTACTTTCTCGTCAATATTCCTTCCCTTTAGCTACCTAGCCCCCATCACCTTGTTCACCCACTTTAATACAGTTCTCAGAAGGATATAACTGTCTTTAACGAATTTAAATGGATTTAGAAGAAAACAAGAACAATAGCAATAACAACAGCTGCAACAGAATTTTTTTTCTAATTTTGACACAACATTAGGGATGTTGAAGAGAGAGAGAAGTCGATTACATTCAATCAAGCGCTCAACTGGTATTGATTTTATCGAGCCCGAAAAGAATTTTGGTCGTAGCTCTATTAGTCAGAACTAGTCTTGGGCTAAACAACAACAAGAATTATAACAACACTTTTATGTAGCCCAGAAGCACTCCAGACCTATACAAAATACGAATATGTATATAATGTACACGTCCATGCGAACATAAAGTGGACGGCTAATGGTTGATTCGTTTCATTTAGTGACACCGCCCATTAACAAAATTTGTGGTTACGCCCATGCAACATTTACTACTCTTTTAATATAAATAGCAATGATAAATGAATATAAACAGTCAAAAATCACAATTAACGAAATCAGCAGTATTAAAAATAATGAAAACGAAAACAACAAAAAACAAAAGGATTAAAGAAAACAATAGACGTTTATTATAAACATAGAATTTGTTTTTGTTCTCTGCGCGCGTGCTTAAATCATTTTAATTAGTTCGCCATCGTTTAGATATTAAATGTTTATTGTTTATTTTACTTAGCTTTGTAGACTTAAAAAAAAATTGTTTCTATGAAGATGATGATGGCAATGTTGATACCGCTAGAATAACAAAGAAAAAAAAACAGAACCTTTCAAGAGTTCATTATACTTGCGAGAAAATGTAGCGAAATTTTTCGCATCATATCATTCTCTTTGTAAAAGAACAGCTTGATATGAACACCGACTAATCTAGTCCTATTTACATGTAGGAAAATAAAACGGAAATGCCATGGGACGACAGCAGTTTTGACAATAATATCTGCTCAATCAATGATAACACGCGGTTGAACATAATCATGATCAACAAAAATAACTCAGTTTTCTACGTTCTGAGTTTAAATCCCGAGGTCAACTTTACATTTCGTCCTTTCGAGATCGATAACAAAATACCAATAAAGTTTTGAGGTCAATGGTATGCAATAACTTACTTCTTTCAATTTTTCTGGCCTTGTGTCTAAATTAGAAACCACTCTGTTGATCTTATCTTTATTGCTGTTTTCAACGTTCGTTATATGTTTCGTATTTATGTTGATTTTAACGTCGTGTTATACTTCCCAATGCAGATGTCATTTCATTCATCCATATTTCTATAATTATTGTTTTTACAAATACCATTCACCTCTCTCGCAGCGATTATCGCTGTTATTGTCTGTATTTGTAACATTATTCTCAATAATTGGATTATTTTTCACACACTTCAAATTTCAAAGAAATATAACTTCTATAAAGGAATTGCGCTCCAAGCGTTCATTTTTAATTAGAAGAAATAGTAAATTTACTTGCTTTTTCGATAAATGATGATAACTGAGTCTAATATCTAATATCGTTCTCCTGGAAGGGGATAATTAACCGAAAATAAAATTCAACGTAAAAACAAAAAACGGAATCCTAACAAAGCAAAACCTCGTCGAATAGCGCAGCAAAAACTGAGCGCCAGACAAAAGGGCATGAAGCTGATTTAAATCATGTATTTTAAAATGGCAAATTATTTGCTATTCAAAATGAATTGTACAGCAAAATAACTATAGAGCAGCGAACGTGAAACTTGAGATCGAAAGGGACGTGTTTCAGTCATTCTTCTTTTCTTTTTTTTTTGTTGCTGCTCTGATTTCGACTGATATTTGGAAATCGTAGATATATTACAATATACTTTGCAGTAGCCGAGCATTTCATACACAGGCCCTGGCCTATATTCTATTGGGTCTATGGGAATAAGCTTTCACATAACAAAATAGTAAAGTTATTGCATGATAGATCCATCAGAGGATTATGAAATACAAAGAAATAAGAAGCAAAATTGGGAAGAATACGAAAGAAGTTCTGGAAAGAAGAAACACACAGGTGAATGAAAGAATCATTGAGAAAAGACACATATCGCCCCAGAATAGTGTTAATGGAGTTTATACAAGAAGAATATAAGGTATACATAATGACGTACTAATTATCTGTGCCGTAATTATAGTATTTATAGACAAATTATAAAATGATTGAGAAAACGAAAAGAAAGTTGTGTATGGCTATGAATACTTAATTTATATTAAAAACAACACGGAATATTAGAATAGTCCTTACTCTTATTATGCTGTCTAGATAATGTTCATTCTCTTACTAGACACACTATCTCAAGTATTGCTCTTTTCCCGTTTGACACTTCATAACTATCGAATTTGAATGTTTAACGCATACACATTCTTTAATTTGCTATTTTTTTTACCTTCCTGTTTCGTCGTGTAGATATCATTGCTATTGTTTTTTAAATTTTCATCAGAACTGCTTGCTTCTAATCTGATTAACACCGAAGTTTCCAAGAAAGCTGTGAAGGTCCATTGAAATATATTTCATAAGTATATAAGATGAAATCGATTCTACACTTGATGCTACGCTTTTATGAATCTTTGGCTTCTCTCTCGTTCTCTCTCCTTCCTCTTTCACGCATGCACTCTCCTTCCCCACACACATATCTGTAGAAACGTACAAAAGCAGGCTCTGAATTATATAGATTACACTTAATTTGGAGAAAAACACATCTAGTAATATGTCTGTCACTTTCCTCATTAAAACTAAATAGGTGAAAAGCTTATTCAGTTAATTATTAAAGTTTAATCTCGATTTAATAATGATAAACAGGATTTTTTCCCTTTGGCCGGCACATTTAAAAAATATCTTTTTGTAACTATACACTTACAAAATTCGTATACTAGTAGAATGTGTCACATAAAACATCATTTACTCTTTGCGTTTTTTGAGAAAATTGTTTTTTCGAAGTTATTTCGTGTTAAAGTTGTCGTATTTCGGTAATTTCAACCAATCAATCACGTCTATTGAGGTGAAAACAATTACTGCTGTTGTTTGTCAACAACACCTTCCGGCGGTGTGTATTTCGTTTGTTACTGTTATTTATGACATATTTCATCTCTGTTACGTTTGCATGAATAAACGAGTGTATCTGAAGCATGTTTACTTCATGGCACCACCACAATCGTTCGTGCATTTTTACTGCTTTTAGTTTTTTCTTCCTGTTTTTCAGCTACTATTTTCGGAAAGACATTTTTTCCCCCTCCCCTTCCAATTTCTTCATTTTTCCGTAACTCTAACCCTAAAATTCCAACACTAACCCTAACCCTAAAACCCCCAACCCTAGCCCTAAAACCCTAACCCTAACTCTAATCCTAAAACCTTAACCCTAACGCTAAAACCCTAACCATAACCTAAACCTAACACCAACTCTAAAATCCTATCCCTAACCCTAAGACCTTAACCCTGAGCCTAAAACCATAACTCTAAAACTCGAACCCTAACCTTAACTCTAAAACCCGAAAGCTAAAACCAGTACAAACGCACGATCGATGTCATAAATAACAGTGACAAACGAAATATACACAGCCGATAGTTATTGTTGACAAACAACGGCAGTAACTTTATTCAGCTGAATACCCGTCATTGATTGGTTGAAATTGCCGAAATAGGACAATTTTAACACGAAATAACTTTAAAAATATAAACTTTTCTGAATAACACTAAGAGAAAAAGATGTTTTATATGACACATTCTACCAGTGTCCGAAGTTTGAAAGTGTTTAGTTACAAAAAATTAATTTCTCGATGTGCCATTCAAAAGGAAAAGATCCCATGAACATTCTTGATATTTAAGATTGCCAAAGTATGACCTTTATTTCTAGCATAGACATGTCTGCTAAATTAGAATTGCCTCTTCCCCAGCGCTTATATGTTCATTATTTTATCGGCACAAATGATAAAATACATAGTGCAATTCAGTAGGAGTCGAACACAAAACTTCTAGAGACGCAAGTAAATACAGCAATTGACGATGCTGTATTTCTACTACACATCCTATCATTTTAATAGCTCGTGTCTTTGAAACTGTAGTGAATATTTGAGTGATATTTATATAATAACACTTTACTTCAGGCGTTATTAGATAAAGATACATAAATTCTTATAGAAAGCATTTTTGAACTTTGTAAGGAATAAAGGTGTTACAAGTTTGTTTATAATTCAAAATCAGTGAAGCAATATAAAAATATATAAGCACCTTCATATTAACCAAATTCGTTCAGCATTTTCGAATATTGTTCTGAAGTCACGTACTAATATGGAGGAAAACTAAATTTTGAATTTCAGCTTAAACTTCAAGATATATCACTCAGCAATTTAAAGAGGTTTTCAAACAAAACATGTTACCTAATAATATTCCAACAGAACATAATATTCCTAGAAATTTTCAAAGTAAATTTTCGCACAGTCGCCAAAGAACAGATATGACAAAGTATACTTCCGTTACAAATAGAACTTGAATTTCAAGTGTTCCAACAGTACATACATAAAGAAATATTGAATCGTACTTTGATTCAATTTAAAGTAAAAACAAATCTGAGTCATCTTTAGACGAAACTAGTAAATGAGAAATGGGCAGCAAGACATGGATAAATAAAAGAAAAAAGTTAGTAAGTTATTGGAATTCATAACTTGGCACCTAAAAGAAAACTTGAAACGTAAAACGGGTGAGGTAACGGCGATAAGACATCTTGAAAATTGTTTTATCGACATATTTTTCCACACGTAAAGAACTAACAAGTTGAAAAATAATCTATTTGAAACTTGACAAAATAGCGAGACAAATAAATTAAACGGAAATATATGAACTAGATGTACGCATAACGGTGCGATTATGAACTTGGATTGATAACTGCGTGGCTTCAGGTTCGTTCCTGTTGCACGACGCTTTGAGGCAAGCATCGACTGGTATTGGAGTGACTTGTGGACGGAAATTGTACCGATTCCCATAGATTTATATATGTATATATATACCATACCTACCTTACCACATGTATAAATATATATATATATATATATATATATATATATATATACATATAAATATATGTGTGTGTGTGTGTGTGTGTGTGTGTGTGTGTGTATGTGTGTGTACGTGTGTTATGTTTATCGTTACTGATGCTAACAAAAACAGGTGTTTTGTGAACAAGAGTAAATTACGGATTCCCAAAAATAGAAATCGATAAAATAATCATCAGACTGAAATAATTACTTGGATCGGTATCATTGACTCAACAACCACTGGTAAGTAATTTTGCAGCATGGCAGCTTTACAGCGACAAACACTAGCTGAACATATACTAGCAAAAACATTTGTTTGGTTTAAATATTTAATTATTGAGTTGCTGTCAGCCAGTTTGCTAAGCCGTTGGACTGGTAGTCGAATAATATATAAGTCGTGGCATTACTCTATATTTTATGTCAGGCATGTAAGACATATTACTGTCATTGTAAAATTTATGTGCATAATGATCTGTAGGGATGCATGTTTGCTGAGAAGAGTAACGCATTTTAAAACTTACAAGTGTATAAATATGTAACTTATATTTAACTATAACTTTTGTCTTACAATTTAAACCTCTTGTAACATGACATAACCGTTTGTGGACGTAAGCTTCCTCAAGTCTGTTCTACGGGTAAAATAGACCTTTCTAGTGACGAAAACACAATACTAAGTCATTGATACAGTAATTAAACACAGTTTACGTCTGTGAAAAGCTGCAGAGCTACAAAACAAGTTAGCATTTGAATAAAGATTTAAATAAATTCAGTCCTCCTGTGTTCATCTCCGCACACAGCTAGACAC
The DNA here is from genome assembly GCF_046866305.1 of Octopus bimaculoides. Lineage (NCBI taxonomy): Eukaryota > Metazoa > Mollusca > Cephalopoda > Octopoda > Octopodidae > Octopus > Octopus bimaculoides. The sequence continues at coordinate 27,332,782 of NC_142938.1, read as the reverse complement.
ACTGAAGCAATTGACCTCCCACAACGACTATTTCAATACGCACACGAGCGCTCGCGCACACACACGCACGCACGCCTACGAGCAACACATATGTTACGGCACCCTAAATATCGATGTAAGATTTATAACCTATATTCAAATAAGTACCAGAATAATACATATTCGCTGATTTATCTGTATATATATATTACAAACTTCATATACACTAGTTGAAATCTATTGAGATAACTTTGGAGTTTATACGGTTAAGGATAAATCATAAATCTCTTCTCCTCTCCCTCGCAGAGACACCGTCACTCACACACACACACATATATACATATATATATATACACACACATATATTTACATATATATATATATATATATATATATATATATATATATATATATATATATATATATATATATATATATATATATATATATATATATATATATATATATATATACATATATACATGTATACATATATATGTACATATATGTATATATATATATATATATATATATATATATATATACATATATATACATCTGTGTATATATATATACATATATATATATATATATATATATATATATATATATATATATATATATATATATATATATATGTATGTATATATATATATATACATAGATAGATATCATATGGGCAAATTTTATTTGGTAGATGCGACAAAAGCATTATGAGTGTTTATTAACCCTAGCAAAGGTAGGATAAATTCCTATTTCTATTTTACATAGAAATTTAAAAACAACAAAGTAGTTGGTGCGACTAAAATACGTCAGGTTAAAGATTCATTAAAATAAATATACATATTCTATACATTTAGTTTCCCATGTATTATATACGCCTTCTACATAAATGGAACTATCAAATATTTTGTTTTATGTTTTATTCATCTATCTTACTCTTACTATCTTTGCTAAAACAGTAACAACTACATCATGTAGTTATATTTCAAAAATGCTTTTTCAAACTCTAACTACAGTTTTATCTTGGCTATATGAAACATTTAAAATATTACATCAGTTTCACAACCTCACATATGAAGAAATATATATATATACATATATATATATATATATATATATATATATATATATATATATATATATATATATATATATATATAGGATAATAAATTCTGTATGAAGCTACATTAAACTTGCACACGAAAGTATGAAATGGAAAATATAAAATGGATTTGGCGTAAATCAGCAATTCAGATGGGAGAAAAATACTTCTCGTAACTTGAAATTCAGGAAATTGAGGCTGTGATCGTTTAAATTGAATTGATTCGATCGATGGAATTATGATTTTTAGAGAGATAATCGTTGAATCCGATTCGTGAAATAATAATCTTTTACGTAATATGTTATACTGGATATCACATTAAACATTATTAAGGAAATAAATGTCGTAAGAAGAGTTAAAAAGCAACAAAAATATTCAGCATGTTCTGTGCTGTTAATTCTTAAAACTGTCCAAAAGAGCAGTTCATTATAATTTTAAATGATTTGTCTATGCAACGTATACAGCCTGAAAATGTTTTAATCTAACAAATTTCTTTCATTGGTTTCGTTTAGAGGAAGAAGTTGTGTATTGCCTTAACATACGTTTCTCTTGTCATGCAGAGTAAGTAAGAAACAAATTCATGTTCAGCTGAGACTCTGATGGAGATTCAATTCCTAATCTGCTTCTTTTTTATTTGTACCTTTAATATAAAGGAACAATATAAAAGCGTCAAAATATTCCTTCTAACCATGTTCGATTAATAAAAATGAAAACACTATTTTTTTTTAGTTAGAAGAAACGTTTGCAGCAACGAACACCTGACTAAATGCGTTGTACTGTTTTGTTGCCTCCCTTTATATTCTAAATCCAAAACGAATGCGCCTTTCGTCTTTTTGTGGTGTATATATTGTCTGCAGGCTCTTTCTTTGCAGCATTGGTATTAAGTTTAGTGAAAATTAATCAACTCGCATATCTAAGTTCTTACTAAATCAAAAGCATAGCATGATGGCAGTTATTATTTAAAAACATTCAATTCTGCTTAAGCTGTTATTCTATAAAGAATGTGCATGGATGCATCAACTGTCGATTCTTTCTCTATAAATTATACAGACTTTGTGTCTAGTCGAATGACACTAATATTTAAATTCACGATTTCAATAGGAGACGTGTATGGAATTTGATTATGTCGTGGAGATAATTAAAAAAATGTTGTAACTTCTAATAAGAATTACAAATAACTGAGATATATGCTAGCGGGCAAAATAAGTAAAGGAGAAAGAAAACAATTCAATATTCTAGAATTGGTTGCAGGTAAGAAGAAAATAACAGAAACGCGTTTCTCACGAAAAGATAAGGAAGAATGAAGAACGTCTATAATAAATAAGTTGTCTAACACAAAAAGAAAGTATTTATCTTTCAGAAAAACGACAAAAAGCAAACAAATTCAAGACAAAACAAAATAACCAAAAACATGAAGCAAAAAGGACAACACTTATATGTATTGCATCTACCTGAGGGCTGTTTACAAAAGCTAATATCAAAAGTTTGCGCTTATTATTCTCTAAGGAAAAAATCATGGTGAATACATTGCCTCGATCATGAAAAGTATAAAAACGTTCCGGATTTAGAAAGCAAGAAACGCAAACGGCAATAAATATTGATACATTTGAACTTTGGTATAGATAGGTGTATGGGTGAGGATAACAAAGATATAGTATAACAAAGTCACAAATATTTTTTTCCTCATTGTCCGCCCTGCATACAACTGTAATCAATGGTTTTACCATGTTAAAGAATTCAATATTAAGAATGATTGAGAGTAAATGTACATCTGTAAAAAAAAAAAAAAGAAAATAGAGAGAGATTAAATTTGTTTCTCTAAATTTAGAACATTTCAATAGCTGAAGAAAGATTCTAGAACAATAATACATGCCAATTGTTCAATAATATTGATTTTCCAAGAACACTTCAAATTAATCTAGTACAAAATGGTAGCATACGATATTGTTGATATGGACTTCGTATAGGTTAAAAAGAAAAAAAGTTTCTGCGTTTGTGTTATAAAGAAAGTGGTCTCTAAAAAAAAAAAAAAGACAAAATGAATATATTTTTGAAAGGGAATAAAAACTTAAATGCGCAACACTTTTGAATAAAGTACTTTGCTATATCTAGTCGGTGGGACAAGACCATGCTGGGGCAGCATCATTAGAAATAGTGAGAGAATCATGAATGTGAGTTCTAAATATATGTTACTTTAAATACATAATACTTTCTCACTAACGATATTACCGTTTGCAACAAAAAGAAAGCTTTATATGTCTAGAAAAAAATCTCTCCCTGATTGCATTGCTGGCCTTGTCAAATCAATATTTACTACAACATTAAGTCCACCTTCTTGCTCTGTGCGTTCTTCCTAGCCTTCAAATTCTTTAACACTTTCACAAACTACCGCATAAAGGTTGCTTACATGTTTTATTCTATCAAGGGTTACTATTATGTCTGATATACATCCTTCATTTGATTTATTTACTACTCTTGTATTAGTAGCTTATTCAAACTCAACAAATTAGAATTGAGCAAATCTGGATGCATACTCGATATTCTGTGGAATAACCACGCATGAACTCTGAAGCAATGTAAGCCTCTTCAAGAATATCCTTCCATGTCCGCATTTCTCGATTGAAAGGACAGTTCAGAATTTTACGACCTGATATTTTCTGCGGAGTTATTAGAATCAGCATTAAACATCTTAGGCGCAGGTATGGCTATGTGATAAGAAATTTGTTTCCCAACCAAATAGTTGTGTATTCAGTCCCACTGCGTGCACCTTGGGTAAGAGTTTTATTTGCTATAGCCTCGGATCAAACAAAGCCTTGTGAGTGGATTTTGTAGACGAAAGCTAAAAGAAGCCCTTCGCGCGCGCGCGTGTGTGTGTGTGTGTATATATATATGTATTATGTGTGTGTGTGTGTGTGTGTGTGAGTTTGTGCGTGCGTGTATATGTGGCTTTGTATCTGTCTTTGTCCCCCACCACTGCTTGACAACAGGTGTTGGAGTGTTTATGTCCTTGTAACTTAGCAGATCAGCAAAGAGAACCGATAGAGTAAGTACAAGACTTTTAAATAAAATTAGTACTGAGATCGATGTATTCGACTAAAATTCCTCAAGGTGTGCCCCAGCAGGGCCGCAGTCTAATGACAGACAAATGAAAAGACAAAAAAATAACTTAATAATTATCTTCAAACAAGGAAATGATATTCATATATGATAGCAAATAATAAATATTGTTTCTGTTGGTAGTCGAAATGTTGAATAAATGCGTATTCAAACTTGATATGTTGAATTAGGAATTTCCTAGGTAATAAGGCACGTGGCCTAGTGATTATGGTGTTTCACTCACGGTTATAATGTAGTAGTTTTGATTCCAGAACAGGGTGGTGCTCTGTGTTCTTGACAAAAAAAATTTCACCTACATGTCACTCGGTTCACTCAGTTGCAAAATGAGTTCCAGTAATTGCTGGGAAGTTAACTCAGCGCCGTACCGGCGTTGGTGGATGAATGGCGTAATCACAGATACTAGAGGATGCTGAAAAGATCCTGGTTTCAAGGGTATCGCGAAAGGCCTCGCTAGAAGGTCAATGTTCAGAGTTATTTTATGGGGCTAAAAAAAAACCGTAGGACTTCTGCAATAAGTGTGTGTATCTGAGAGGGAAATATGTTAAATAAAATCATAATTAACTGATCCTCCTGTATTTTATTTTACCCAAAACCAGGAACATTCCAGCATCCTCTCGCATACGCCACGAAACCGGCTTCTAACTCCGGTTTGAGATCCTACTTCTCCCTGATTTATTTAACCGACAACTTTGATCTGATTCACGTCTAGCTTCTAATTCTTATGGAAATAAATTTAATCTCTATCCTCTTCTTTCCCCTGATGATATTTTAAAAACTTTTATCGATTAGAGTATGTCGTAGTAACGTTAGTATTAGAGTAAAACGTATATGGAGGTACAAGGAGGATAACATGAGCTAGCTCTCTTAAATATTTACACACATGCACAGATATCTCACTATAGCTAGTTGTTACATCCAAAGCAAACGGAATCTTGAGACTGATACAGATATATAATAGATAAATAAAAATAATGGAGGTAAGTTGTAATGTTTCAAAAGTGTGCTGCTGGGCATGATGTGATAAAGGTTGGACGTATGTATTTGTTGGTCTTTATTTTCGATTTTTAGCTTTTTCTTTTTAGTTTCGGCCTTTTATTTCATATGAATGTATATATGTGACTATGCATAAGTGTATGTTCGTGGGTATAATGGCTAGGTGAGAGGTGGTGTATACGTATGCATGTGTGAGTATATGATTAAATATTGAAAAAGTTAATTGTGTGTGTGTGTGTGTGGGAGAGAGAGAGAGAGATTTGGAAGATGGTAGGGTTATTAGGAATGGCTAATGGAATAATTGAATCAACCAAAGTAAAGAAAGAGATAAGTTGGTTATTGAACTGTGTAATTCAAAATCACAAATCATTGTATTGAAATATATTCTTTTGCTAACTTCAGCTGTTAATGACAGTTTACTGCAGAATCTAGCATTAAAGTACAAATGCAAAAGTTCATTTGGGATGGAGTGGCGTCAGCATAGAAAGAGGGGATGGTATGTATAAATGAGAGTGAGAGATAGAAGGAAAAGTTGTATAGGAAGAAGAGTCGTGAGAAATTCTGATGAACGTGAGTGCAGGAGTGGGTGTACGTGTCTATGAGGACGAGGGAGGGAGATTCTTTTCTACCCTAGGCACAAGGCCCGAAATTTTTGTGGAAGGCGCCAGTTGATTAGATCGACCTCAGTACGTAACTGGTACTTAATTTATCGATTCCGAAATGATGAAAGGCAAAGTCGACCTCATACGAGGGAGGGAAATTGATATATGCATGGATACAATTTGTGTAAATACGAAAATGATTTGATGTTGCTCAGTCTATCTGTGTGTCTGAGTGTACAAGGAGGTGCTGAAAAGTTCCTGACTTTAAGGGTGTCGCGAAAAGCCTGGTTGGAGGCCCAAACGTTTGAGTTCTTTTACAGGTGCTTAGGAAAACTGAAGGATCGCTACGATAAGTGTGGGTATCTGAGACGGAAATATTTTGGATCAAATCATAATTAATTGATCCTCATATGTATATGTGTATATATATTGCGTGTGTGTGTGATATATGTATATATCTGTCCTTCTATCTATCTATCTATCTATCCATCTATCTATCTATCTATCTATCTATCTATCTATCTATCTATCTATCTATCTATCTATCTATCTATCTGTCTGTCTGTCTGTCTGTCTGTCTTCTATCAATCTATATCTATCTATCTATCTATCTATCTATCTATCTATCTATCTATCTATCTATCTATCTATCTATCTATCTATCTGTATGTGTGTATGTATGTATGTATGTATGTATAGAATAAACACTATAGGAGGAAATACGTGGAATAGAGAGTCGCTGAAAATAGGATGTATGATGACAGGTTGCCAGACAATCGACATACGATAAGAACGCATATATAGTGCGTGTGTTTATTTGGCAAGAAAAAAAAAGTGACAGCCCCGAAATATATATATACATATTTGTTTGTAACACATACATAGATGTATATACATGTGCGTGTGTATAAATATGTAGGTATAATTCATGAGATCCGAAGCAAGATTATAATGAACGGAAGTTGTCAAAATGGTTCTTTGTTGTTGTTTACAGGAAGCCGCACCTCCGAAGAGTTGAAAACAAATTTTATACAAATTATTCGTGCATCAATGTTCATTTGCTTCAGTGTTATATTATTCAACATAACATACGAATAGATTTTAGCAGCCCTTTGTGAAAAAAACAAGCGTAAACACATTGTTTTTATAAGCAACATTTCTGTCGAGAAGCACAGGCATGGCTGCATTGTCAAGATGTCTGTTTCCCAATCCCGTTTCCCAAGACAACAAGAAGACATACAGATGTACACACATGCACACACACACACACACACACACACACACACACACACACACACGCGCGCGCATATATATATATATATATATATATATATATATATATATATATGTGTGTGTGTGTGTGTGTATTTATACATGTATATATATATATATATATATTGATACGGACGCCGATAAACAAACAAAATAACGTTAGGTCCTTATTCCCCGAGCTGGGTTTGAAACCGTATTCTGGTTGTTGACGATAATGGTATTTCCTTTGTTCTGTGAACAAGCACAGTTATTTTTAGCGTAGGAGTGATCACTGACCTTTTCCGGTCACCAAAAGTTGAGAAAAACAAGTTAGGAATTGTACTAAACTGACCCAGCTCTGGAGGGGGGGGGGTTACGTAGGACTGCTGGGTACGGTATCTCTCATAAATACGACAGCATAGTTGGTATCAAGCAGTTGGCGTGAGCGGTTGGCCAGAGCAGTTGGCGTACAGGAATTTGATGTGAGCGGTCAGCCAGTGAAGATGGACAAGCAGTTGTTGTAAACAAAGTGGATGAAGAACGTGAGCCGGTGTGAAGGCCAGCAGCCAGTGGGTCAGCAAGATGAACAAAGAGACTGACAGAAAGAGGCTGAGAGAGAGAGGCTATGGTCAGAAGGTACCAGTCAGCAGAAATGCATAGAGTCTAAGAGAGAGAGGAACAGAGAGATGGAACTGTTGTGGCAGGCAAAAGATTGTAGTTGGTCACTTCTTATGGATTGTAGTGGGATATTTCGAAGAAAAGAAATTCTTGCGGTGAAGGTTTGTTTAAATATTCTTTAAAGAGAGAATTTGTTGTTACATGTTTTAAAAGAAAAAGAACTTCGTTAACTCTTGTTATTTGTGATGTTAACTGGTGGAAAAGAAAAGAAAAGAAAGAACTTTGTTGTTCCATGTTGTTCAAAGAAAAGAAAATCAAAGAAGTAAAAGAACTTTTAATTGACTTAATATACGAACTCTAATTGTAAACTTTTGATTATGCAATGTTCTGAAACTTTGTCAAATGCTTGGAAACGCTATTGTTACATGTTATTGAATGCAATGTTATTTTGTTTTGATGATGTATTGTTTTGCTAAGAAAAAAAAGTTAGTTCCACTACGCAACGTATGGTCTGTGTTATTTCTTCCTCCTTTTGCCTGTTGTCATCGTTACGTGCTCCGGCTGGGCTTAGTCGTGGCGAACATCCTGACTCACTGAGCGTCGACGTTCGCGCGCGCGCGAGTTTTCTCTTCCTCGAGGTGCTTCGCGTGCGGGCGTTCGTAACAATATATTTATACGGCGATTTTTTTTTTAATTTCCGTCCAGCAAAAATCACTTCATATCTCTATAGATAACCCGGGCTATATTTGAAGAAACTTACTCAGTGTGTGTTTGAATCCGAAACCATGTGGTGGAGAAACAAGCTTACCATACAGCTACGCTTTTCCATATATCTCTCCTCTCTCTCTACCTCTGTCTCCCTCTCCCCCTCTCTCTCTCTTGGCATATCTGTCTATCTATCTATCTATCTACCTATCTATCTATCTATCTATCCATCCATCCATCCATCCATACATACATACATACATTGTCTATGGCTCTGCTAGTATTTCATTATATTTCTCAGCCAGCTTTATATGTGTTCCTGTTAGGTATTTTAACCAGAAGTGGGGGATCTTGTCGTTCTCGAGTGCCGTCCAGTTGCTTAGTTTTTGCAGTGCCTGGGTGACCTCTTCAGTTGTTATACTGGTCCAGAGCTGTCCATGTGCTGTGTTCGTTATTTGATAGATCTTTACCGAGATTGTTCCTTTGCTGACCATAACTCTTTCCTAAACTCTTTCACTTCTGCTGTTGGTATTGCATTGATCTCTACTTTATTTTTGCCAGGCTCTTGGCAGAATCGTTTGCGTTTGGCATGGAACTGTTTGTTTTTTTCAAAGAAACGTTAGTGTTTCTCATACCGGTGGATTATTATTATTATAGTTATTATTGTAGTTGTTATTATTATTATTATTCAGTAGTTTTATTTTTATAACGTGCTTTCACTTCACTACCGAGCGCGCAGCTCTGTGCGCCTTGGGTATGTGCTGTGGTTTGCTGTGGTGCTCTTATGTTTACTGTATTGAAAGTGTTTTGCGTAGAATGTGTGCAGTACCCAGTAGTGCAATTTTCTGTATGTTATATATATTTGTAAGTGCTGGTGTTTTTGTTATGTATTTGTCTGAATATTTTTTTTATTATACCTAAGGCACCTACTATGATAGGAATTGTTTCTGTTTTTAGATTCCACATTCGAGTTATCTCTATTTCCAGGTCTTTGTATTTTGAAAGTTTTTCCATTTCTTTTAGAGAAACGTTGTCATCTGCTGGTATTGAAACATCAATTAGAAGGCATTTTATTATTATTATTATTATTATTATTATTATTATTATTATTATTATTATTATTATTATTATTATTATTATTATTATTATCATTATCATTATTATTATTATTTACTTTTAATCTGTATGTTAGTTACACTCACTTGCCGAGACACAACCAACGTCTTAGGGCGAGTGAAGGATAAGAGATGTTGCAGTAGGATTGAAAGCTTGAGAAGGGAACTGGCAGGGGCAGTAGCGAAATGACGTCATGTAATACAACACATACAATTAAACTCATAGGGTTTTTTTTATAAGGATGTGGGTAGTACATGTCAGCGAAATCTTTTGCATTTCCCTGAGACATGGTTCTCTAGATATTCCTGACATCCCTTTCTATCACACCTAGGGCACCTACAATAATAGGAATATTTATCGCTTTAAGATGCCACATCTTATGTATTTCAATTTGCAAGTCTTTATATTTACTTAATTTGTCAAATTCCTTTACAGGTGTACTTTTATTAGTGAGAACACTTACATCTATTAAACTACAGGTATTTTCTTCCTTGTCCCTAAGGTCTATGTCTAGTCGATTAGCCTGGATTGTTCTGTCAGTGTTGACTGGAAAATCCCAGAGGATAGTGACATTTTTACCTTCAACAATTGGCTCAGGATGATACACATACAAGTTAGCAGGAGTACTGATTTATTAATGTTTACATATTTTTCAATGTAAATACTGTCCTACCCTATCGTGGCGATTTTTGTATCCGTTTGGTGTGAGCATAGGACATCTCGAAATGAGATGGTCTATTGTTTCGTCAAATGTCTCACAGAATCTACACTTAAGGTCCGAACCGTTTTGAAGAACGTTAGCCTGGTAGTCTTTGGTAAGCAAGCTTTTATCTTGTGCTGCCAATATCAAACTTTCAGTCCCTGGTTTCAATCCTGAACTTCTCATCCACTGATGGAATTTTGCTTGGTCTACATCAGCATTCCGACTCCGATGTATATACTGCCCATGTAGAGGTTTCTGGCTAGACCGCTTCTCAATTTGTTTCTGTCTGTTCATTTTTGCAGTCTGCTTGATACCTTTAGCTTCTTTGGTGGCAGTGGTTTTAGGTTCTTCGGCAAATTCAGGGTTAATGCCAAGTTCCTTTGCGAATTCGTAGGCTTCTTTGACAATAAAATGTGACTTTCTGCCGTGTTCGTGTTTGCACACAAGCTGCAAATCCACTTCTTTGTACTAGATAAGTATATATTCATTGCTACTGTGGAGGTCTTATAGCACAATTCTACCTGTACCATTTTCTCCCTATTACTACTAGATAGGTACATTACTTGAAGAGAATCCTGCATTACCAGTAGAAGAATTGGAAATAAAGCTTAGTCCAAACTATACAACTGTTCATCGTCATCTTCGACAACTTGGAAAATGAGTGCCTCATGAATTGTCCGAAAGCAACCGCAAATCCCTAGTTGGCATCTGCTATTCTCTCTATTATCACGAACTCATTTCACCATTTTTGGATAGACTTGTGACTGGTGACGGAAAAAGGATCTTCTATCTAAATGTTAAACATCCTAAACAGTGGCTTGGTAAAAGGGAAATGGCTCCACCACAACGAAGAAGAGAACTTCATGGGAAAAGGTTCTTGTCTCTATCTGGTGGGATCGCAAAGGAGTAATTCACTTCGAATTGTTAACACCTAATGCAACAATCAATGCTCAGGTCTACTGTCAGCAATTAGAGCGTTTGAACCAAGCTTTAAAGGAAAAAATACCCGCTTTAGTGAATCGAAAATGAGTGGTGTTTCATTAGGACAATGCGCAACACCACACTGCAAAGATCACATCACAGAAGATCGAACAGCTTGGTTGGGAGAAAATTCCTTATTCACCTTATTCTCCCAACCTTGCTCCTTCAGACTACCATTTGTTTCGTAGTTTATAGAATCACTTGGGGGACATAATTTTAGCAAGCCAGGAGGAGGTCGAAACTGACATTTCAGAGTTCCACGCTTTGAAACCAAAAGAGTTTGACATTGATGATATTAAAACGCTTGGAAGGAAGTCATAGATAATCTTGTTTTCTTTATTCAAAATTCGGACAGAACTTATGGGATGACCTGATATATATATATATATATATATATATATATATATATATATGTATATATATATACACATATAATAGGTCGTTTGTCACTTTAGAACCTTTTCTATATCCTTTCTGGTCTTCTAGCATCAGATCACTCTCCTCAAGATACTTATGTTAATGTTATTGAGTGAGAGAGAACAGCACATGCCATTAAAGTCATACTGAGGTACAAATATGTGAAGCCCAATATACCCATCATGACTAACTGCCCGATAAGGGTACAGCAGGTACATACATCACAACCATATTTGCGTGACATGGTTATCTTATATTGAGATAAGCAGTGCATGACCTTGCAAGTGGGGTCTAGTTAGAATTTTCTTCAGGTCGAGTAGCCCATCCCACTCAAAAGGCTCCTGAATAAGATTTGTTTAAGGATGGTGAACGAAACACCCATGTTTCCAGAGTGAAATTATTCAAGCCCCAACGAATTCCTCTTAACACATGGCTATGATGCTCCCCCACTACTCCTTCACATATCGCCAACAACCAAGGGACATGCTGAACTGGTTAAGGTCAAGCAAGTGACAAGTAAATCTGTAGTATTGAGCAGAATATTTGCTGTAGCCCTTATTTTCCACCATATATCTCTGTTAAATATCTTATCCAGAAATTGGTGCCTTCCAGTTGCTTAGTGTTTGCAGTGCCTGGTTGACCTTCCGTTGTTATATGAGTATAGATTTCTTCATGTGCTGTGTTTGTTGTTTTAATAGATCTTTCTGGGGTTGTTCTTTCACCGACCATACTGCTTTCCAAAATTCTTTTACTTCTACTGCTGTTGGAGCTGCATTTACTTCCGCTTTATTTTTAGCATGTGCTTGATATAGTCGTTTTGGAGTAGTGTTGAACTGTTTGTTTTGTTCCAAGGATCGTTGGCTTTTCTCATACCGACGGATACTTTGTGCTCTGGCGAGGATATCTTGCTTTAGCTGTTCGTTTATCTTAGGTATACTTTCATTAGTTATTTTATATTTTTGTAGTATTTCGTTCTTTCTTGTGGTTTAATAGTGTTGTTTGCTAATTTCATTAACGATTGACAGATCCTTTCTTTTATTTTCTATTCTCTTCTGTATATTAGATTTCCATAGCGTTTGTTTAGGTTGTGATAACTTCTATTTAGATGGATTTGCGGGAGTACTCAATATCTTTTGTGGCCATATAGGCTGCTGCATATATTCTTTCATTTACTATGGTCATATTGACATTTGTGTCTGTTGCTATTAATTTCTGCGTCAACCAAATTTGTGTATTTCATCATTGCTGTTGTGTTATTATCAACTTTAATTTATGAGAGATACTGTCGGTTCTCCATACTGAGTTCTCCTGTAACAATTAATTCCTTGATTATACTCATTTTAAAAATATGATAATCATAGTTTACGACTTGATTGTTTCCAGTTCTCCGATTTGTTTCACATTCCTTCCTGTTTATGTTTTGTGCTGCTTTGGTTTGGTGCATTTTGGTTATCCTCATGCATTCCTAAAGTTTGGGCTTGTGCTTCGTTACTTCTTTCGTTTTTGCAGCACATGTTACGTGTATCTTCGTGTCTTAAAAACCCAGTATTCATTTTATTATTAAGTATTGTTCTATGGGCAGTATTTGCGTTTTCATTATGTACTTTTCCTTGTAAGTGCTATATTTCGATTTCTGATAACCTTTTTGTTCTGAGAATGTATCACCTTATGTTTGCTTGTTGGTTAGAGTTCATCGATGTATCTAAATCTGGGTTATTTCCTTCCAAATTTTATGAGTATAAAACACTTCTGTCAGCGTGGCAATGATGCCACAATTAGGTCTCTGATTGATGACAATGGGAGTTCGGTAGACGGATGGGACGAGATGTGCGAGGTGCTTTACAAGCACTTTGCCGAGTTGTTCGGGAGGAGCGGGAAGCTGGATCATGGTGAGGCCCTTAGGGACTTCCTATCTGGCGGTCCGCGTCTCTCGGCACGAGAGGCTGAGTGCATGGAAAGGCTAATCACAGCGAGGAGGTGATCGAGGTGTTAGGCGAATGCCCCGGAGAGAAGTTGCTGGGTCTCGATAGTCTGCCTTATGAATTCTAAAAGATTATGCCAGACTTGTTCGGGCAACTACTGGCCAGCATTTACGCCAATTGTCAGCAGAATGGGGTGATTCCCAAGACTGCAAGCCAAGGGGTGGTGACGCTGATCAGAAAGGACACTAGCAAGTGGGACTAGATAAGTAATTTATGGCCCATAACTCTGATAAACACAGAGTAAAGAGTTTGGCCAAGTTGTCAGCAAAAAGATTGGCGCGGGTCGTGGACGGACTTGCGGGGAGGCACAAGCTTATGCAATCCCGGGCAGGTCGATCCACGACAACCTCCAGCTTCTACGCTACACCTTAGAAAGGGTAAAGAAGTTTTCTGGCGCAGGAGGGGCACTGGTACATTTAGACCAGTCTAAAGCATTTGATAGGGTCGACCATCAGTACTTGGCGGCAGTCCTCGAGAAGTCTGGCCTTGGCCTGACCTTCCGCGGTTGGATTGCTGCCTTGTTCAGCGAGATCGAGTCTGTCGTTAAAGTGAATGGTTTCTTTTTGAAATCATTCAGGATCGAGCATTCAGTGCGTCAGGGGTGTCTCCTGTCCCCGCTTTTGTATGTGTTGGCTCTTGAGCCATTGCTGAGGAAGTTGGGGGAAATAGGGGCGCGCCGCATGATCTATGGTGTCGAAGGGGAGCTACGTCGTATGCAGTTGACATCTCCATCATCGTGGCAGATGAGGGTAAGCTTCCAGTGGTGGAAGAAGCCATCAAAAACTACGAGGCGGTGGTAGGAGCAAAGATTAACAAGAACAAATCGGTCGGTTTGCAAATCGGCACCTGTAGGAGCAAGCCGATCGCCTCCAATAACGTCGTGGGGCGTTATACGAAAGGTCCTGTTAAGCTGCTCTGAGTCTGGTTTGGTCTGGATCTCCAGATAGAGAAAAAATTGGAGTGAGATGACCAGCAAAGTGACTGCTCTGACTCAGACCTGGTCTAGGCGGGCGTTATGCTTGCTATGGAGGGCAGAGGTGGTGCAGATGTTTATAGCATCAATTATCACCTACGGCCTGACCGTGGTGCTTTACCCCAATTTGTGGCTGAATAAGTTGGAGAGAATCCTTTTCCGCTTTATGTGTAAGGGAGGAAAGCCACTTGTGAATGGCTCTGTCTGCTGCCAGAAACCGCTAAAGGGTGGGTTAGGGATGCCTTGGCTGAAAATGCGAAAATCCACGTTAAGGTTGAGGCATCTCTGGCTTTACCTGGATGAAGAGCAGGCGTGTTCAGGGGCTGGTCAACCAGTTAGTTACCACCTCAGTAATAAGATCATGGTGGAGAAGAGGTGCCTCTCACGTGAGACATTCTGAAAAAGATGGAAGCTTGTGGGGGGAAAACTGGGAGTGACTGGTCTCAAGTAAGCGGAGTCACGGAAAGAAAGCGAAGGGTCTACACTGGCGTAGGTTGCATTTCCTTCGTGTTAAGCATTGCTTTTAGCAATGTATTCATTTTAAAGCTCATTTGTATTATTATCATTGCTAATTTTTAATCGTATAATCTACATCACCCTTTTATGTTTGTCTGTCCTTCTCCGTCCCCTGTATGTATTGCCTTATGGCAAATATTATGAAATAAAGTAGCTTGCTTACCAACGACATGGTTCCGGGTTCAGTCCCACTGCGTGACACCTTGAGCAAGTGTCTTCTACTATAGCCTCGGGTCGACAAAAGCCTTGTGAGTGGATTTGGTAGACGGAAACTGAAAGAAGCCCGTAGTATATATATATATATATATATATATATATATATATATATATATATGTGTGTGTGTGTGTGTGTGTGTGTGTGTGTGTGTGTGTGCGTGTGTGTGTGTGTTTGTGTGTGTTTGTGTGTGTGTGTGTGTGTGTGTGTGTTTGTGTCTGTGTTTGTCCCCACAACATCGCTTGACAACCGATGCTGGTGTGCTTACGTCCCCCGTAACAAGAAATAAGTCCTCGAGTCGATTTGCTCGACTAAAGGCGGTGCTCCAGCATTGCCGCAGTAAAATGACTGAAACGAATAAAAGAAGAAAAGAAAAAAGAATACTTATACACACACAGGAAGAGACTATTCTAGAGTACGTTCTGTCTTATCTTCGAAACGTCTAGACAGAATAGAGACAGCTGATGAAGGGATATTCCAAGTGGCTTTCCGTTTTCCTATGTGTTCGTTCCGTTGTCTGTAGTTTATTGTTCTAACGTCCTGTACCCTGATATGCATATATATACACATGTAGATGTAAGTATGTACATATATGTGTGTATACATGTATATATTCTTTGTATTATATATATATATATATATATATATATATATATATATATATATATATATATATATATATATATATATATATATATATATATGTATGTATACATATAGATATATACATATGGATATATACATATATACACACACGCACTCCCCACATATATATGTGCATATATATATATATATATATATATATATATATATATATATATATATATATATATATATATATATATATATATAGACGGTTTAGATATAGATTCAAGGCTTGAATATGGTACTTATGCGAAGGCACCCGAATTTCACATCCCAAAAGGATGGGTGATTAAAATCAAATAATAAGCAACACGGATTTCAAAAGTGATTGCAGTACGCACGTTTCATGCTACTTCAATTTATTTAAGTAATGTGAGCATTACCTTAAATGCAATATGAAGAGCAATCTTCAGCTGCACGAAAAAATGTAGAAAAAAAGACATATTACAAATGTGGCAACATATTAAAACCAAGTGGGAGAGAGCAGAGGAAGAATATATAAGTCCATCTTGACATAGCAGGGTCTATCAGGCTATATATATATATATATATATATGTGTGTGTGTAACAATTAGAAAATGGAGGATAATATGCTGAACCCAACTACTTGCAGACGGTGTATCCCGTTGAATTCATTAATTTAATTCATAACTGGATAGATACTATCCCTTAGTGGGTTGTACCCCCAACCCCTAACTCTCTCACGTTATATATATATATATATATATATATATATATATATATATATACTCACACGTATATTTGTGAATGTGTCACACACACATTCACACACTTATTTTTGTGAGTGTGTCAGTGCATGTATGTCTTTTGAACTTTGTCTCTTCTAATATTTCTCCAGTACGGAGTTACACACACACACACACACACACACACACACACACACACACACACACACTCACTCACGTGTTACTCTCCTTTACCGTTACAAATGCACTGAAGCAGTAGTCGACCCGGTGGATATCTGTAACTCGCAATGCTGCAATCCTAAACTGCTATATATAAAACAAAACTTCAAAATAATTCAGCTTTGTAGATATTCATCTTTCTTTTTCTTTTTACTGTAGACATTCTTTAGTTTTGTTTCGATTAATTTCATTTTCTTTGAGATATTTTTAGCTTATTCTATTCTTAAAATAAGTTCATGTGCGTTCGATTTTGTTTGTGCATGTTCAAATTGATTTGTTACTGTTCAATTTGTCATATTTTGTTTAATATAATTAAATTACTAAATTTCGTTTAAAATGAATTCTAACACACACACACACACACACACACACACACACACACACACACACACACACACACGAAATAAGTTAGTGTACGAAATTTACACTCAATAAACTAAAATAGATTTTAAGAAATGAAAGTAAACAAACAAGAAATACGAAAATCTGAATGGAATTATATAATAAACAAATGTCGGCAAAAACAAAAATCTGACCGAGAAGAAAATGGCATAAATTTGAATGAATTTATATGGTGAGGGATCTCAGTTGTTAACGAGTATTTAGTTGTTCCATCAATTGAATGAACTGCTCCTGAAGTAATGTGTTAGTAGTGGAGCATTCCATAGACACATGTGCCCTCAATATAATTTTCAAGCAGAATCCACATGGCATGATGCTGTATCTCTTGAACAGCAGGTATATCCATCTGATGAACCTCTATACAGTTTTCTTCAACTAATCTTTCTCACAAAAGTTGAATGAGGTGAAAAGAGTCTATAGAAAATGATATTTGTGTTAGCTTGCATGGAATGGAATTGAACCCAGGACTTCGTTGATCGGAAGTGAACTTTTTAGCCATTCGTCCATACTGTGCCTTCCCTGAATTTATCTACCAAGAAAGTAAAAGTAATAAATAAATAAAAAAAAATGAGAAAAGATAATGTAACTGAACATAACTAAACTGAAATGGATACTAAACTAAAGGAATTTGTATTATATTCAAGTCAACTGCACAACAAGGGTGCAATAGCTGGGTTTTCTAGGAATAGCACCCAAATCATTCTCATATCGTACCCTATGTCTCATATCATACCCTGTTGTATTAAGATTTTAGGAAATGCAATGCCAGTTCCTGTATTACTCAAGCAAACAAGAATCAAAAATATGATCATGGTTGGTATATCTGTCTCAGTATAAGATTACAGAGACTGCACTGTGCTATTATTATCAGCAATGATAACAACAACACCAAAAACACCACTAATCAACATTACATTCAAAGATTCAGTGAGAGAACTTGTATTTTGACCACACGATGTTTTAGAAATAGTAATGTAATATCCCTCAGATCAGAACATAGTTCAAGAGTTGAAGAGTTTTAGGTGTAAAGCAAATTTACATGTACATTAGCAATTGTCAAAGTGGATCTGTACAGAAAATGGTACACATTCACTCATGCATGCAATTAAGCTAAGTGACAGTAAGTAAAATTTCATAAGTTATAACAGTAACCATAAAACACTAAGTATAAGAAGAACGAAAATACCATATATTATAATATTTTGATATTTAATTTCAATCTATCTTATTTTCTTGTTTCTTAATGAACAAATTCCTTCTACTATGTTACCGAAGTCGTGAAGATATGATTGATGATGTACAAATCCTTAGTTGATTTGCCATATCAAAAAATTGTTGAACTGAAATGTTTCTTGCTCGATTAGTACTTGATGTAAAATATCCTCAAAAATGTATATTTTCAATTCTTACGGCTATTTAAAAATAGACAATCTCTTAAAATTGGACATCAAATCGAAAGATTATTCAATTATAAATGGATTCAAACGTGTTGCTAGCAATCGAATGTTTCATCTACTATTTCACCAAAAGGCATTGAGTAAACATTGAGACGTTTTATGAAATTTATGCAAGGGATTGAAAGTCTTTTCAACGTACTCCCTTGGTTCAGAAATGGAAAATGCATCATGAAATGGTTTCCAGTTAATTTACGAACATTTGACGTGTCAGTTCAATGCTACTAATATTTGCAAGAATACTAAGCTAATAAGTTGTTTTCATCCTCAATTTCAAACTTTCATAAGTTCAGTGGCTAAGAATATCGATGAGAAAATCATTTCACCAGATGTAGTCTTCTAATTTCATATCGTGCATAACTTTTATAATCATAAATATCTATAAATGGTTGACCATTTGCTCAAGCTAAACCAACAAGTCCTCCCACGCTTTAATGCACCCCCACCCCATATTTCAAAGTTTTACAGTATCTCCTTCAATTGTTTGTTTCTCAGTCTGTCATTTGTAAATGAATTAATACAGTGCGCGTGTGTGTTCATTGTTAGATAATTGAGGATCTTACTGTTGAATAAGACAATGGAGCGCAATTAAGATATGAGAATCTGCTTGAGGTTTCACTAATTGACTGTTGGCAGTTAAAAGAAAACTATTTAAACAATTTTAAACTGTTTCAAAATAGGTTTTATAGAGCATTGTTGATAGCTGGTTTCAAAGTTTGAATTAAGGCTGTTGAGTGATTTAACCAGCTCAACCCTACATTCTTTAGAACATAGAAACAAATAATGAAGTAGTTACGTCCTATACCAAACCTAACCTGATGTTAATAATAAAAAAAGCTGCTACAATAATTGCAGTTAAGCATCAGGTACATAGTTGAACGAGATTGCCAGAATAATTAAAATGTTATTAGCTATTAACATATGCTTGAATAATTAAAATAATATAAACTACTGAGTTAATATGGTCCTTTCTTCACGTATAATTGTTTTTTATTTGATTTCTAAGTACTCACGTCATTAAGTATTGTGAAATTAGTCTAAAGAATTATTGTTTAATTGCGATTAACTCAATTTAGTTGAATTTAATATAGTTCACTTTAATTTAGATCAATTTTCTTTAGTATATAATATTGACTTTTGGTCGTTTGGCTGTCATTTTTTTCTATTCAGATTTTTTAAATATATTATTTATAAGGTTTTCTAAAGATTTTTCCAAGTAAAAAATAGATTAGCTTGGTGTCTGTTATTACGATTAATTTCATTGATTTAATCTAATGCTATGAAGTCGCGGCCTAGTGGTTGGGATATTCCATGCATGATCCTAAGACCGTGGAGTGAATCGCTAGGACGAGTAATACGTTTTGTTTTCAAGGGAGGCACATCTGAATAAGTACAGAAGCGGCTGCTAGTGCTGCGTTCTCAATCTGTAATTGTTGCAATATGGATGATTCATTGGAGGCAAGATGAGGATGTCAAAATAGTGCTTATGTTTGTTCGGGAGCGGAAACTATTACCGAATACATAGTACATATTAAAAAGCAATATTACCTCGTGAATGGCAGTTGGCTGTATTTGTACACTGTAATATTATTAGGAATAACACATTTCTGACTATTGGAATACCTTGTTTTGATATCAACATCTACACTGCATTTGGAATCTGATCGATAAGTGTCTTGATACTGAACATGGATAAGTATCGAATTGGATTCAAATTCGCTTCTTTTCCTTGCAAGCTAGGGACAATAACGTCCATTAAACACTATAATATTGATACGTTCATACGTTACAGTTGTACCAGGAGTATTGCCATCATGTGCAACAACAACCCGTACTACTCTTGTCTAGAAATATAGTTTCTAATTCCAATCCACTTCAACCCAGTGTAGTATAAATAAGCGGAAATATTTTATCTGAAGACAATCAGAGACCAAAGTTTTCAGTATCAGGTTGGTGTTAATATTCTTTTCTACTCTAGGCACAAAGCCCGAAAGTTTGGGGGAGGGGTTCAGTCGATTAGATCGACCCCAGTACCCAAGTGGCACTTAATTTATCGACCCCGAAAGGATGAAAGGTAAAGCTGACCTCGGCGGAATTTGAACTCAGAACGTTGAGACAGATGAAATATCACTAAGCGTTACACCCGTCGTGCTAACGTTTCTTATTTCTTTACTATCCACAAGGGGCTACACACAGAGGGGACAAACAAGGACAGACAAACGGATTAAGTCGATTATATCGACCCCAGTGCGTAACTGGTACTTATTTAATCGACCCCGAAAGAATGAAACGCAAAGTCGATCTCGGCGGAATTTGAACTCAGAACGTAGCGGCAGACGAAATACCGCTAAGCATTTCACCCGACGTGCTAACGTTTCTGCCAGTTCGCCGCCTTGGTTGGTGTTAATACTGATACACCACTGAAGGTAGCGAGCTATCTGAGTCGTTGACGCGTCGGACAAAATGCTTAGTGGCATTTCTTACGGCTATATACTTTATATTTTAAACTCTGCTGAGGTCCACTTTACTTTTCACTCGTTTGGGATCGATAAAATAAGGACCAGTCAAATACTGGGGTCAACGTAATCGACTTATTCCCCTCTACTCAAAATTTCTAGCCTTGTACCAAAATTAGAGAGAATCTTGATTTCAAATTTTGGCACAAGGCCAGCAATTTTAGGGGAAGGGATCAGTCGATTACATCAGTCCGTGTTCAACTGGTGTTCATTTTATGGACTCCGAAAAAATGAAAGGAAATGTCGACCTCGGTAGAATTTTAACAAAGAACGTAAAGTCGCAAGAAAAGTCGCTAAGCATTTTGTTCTGCCTTGTAACAATTCTGCTTTAATTTGGGACTTTTTTTCGTTGGTACACCAAAAATGCTACAGTACAGTCTTTTAATATATTAGTGATAATGCAAGGAACATTGAATGGTTAGGCAGTTTGTTTGTCTACCTTAAACATCTCGGGTTCGTCTCACTGCATGGCATATTGTACAAGTACGATGACTAACACCATTGTGGGTGAAATTGGCTTGATGGAAACTGTATAGAAGCCAGTCCGAATGATTGTAACTTTGATTCGAACATCCGTCATTGTCATATTTGTGTTGCTTTGAGAATTATGCTAAAGATGTACGTGTTCGTGGAATATGCTGTCACTTTGTTCAGAAATACAATAAATAGTTTATCATGTTATAACCGACAACACTAGGATTATCGTCAGCGCGTGAAATCAATATTACTGCTTCTTAAGACAGCGAGCTAGCAGAATCGTTAGCACGACGAGTAAAATGTTTAGCGGTATTTCGTCTGCTTTCACGTTTTCATGTAAAATTCCGCTGAGGCCGACATTGTTTTCCTCCTTTCTGGGTCGATAAAATAACTACCAGTTGAACTCTGGAGTCAATGTAATCGGCTAAGCCCCTATCCCGAAATTGTAGGCGTTGTGCTAAAATTTGAAATCAGTATTACTGCTTCGTTAAACAGGAGTGAAGTCGACTGCACACAGTCTTCCTTACTAGATTAATTCCTAATTAATGGTCATTCTACACCCATTACACTGGGAATACATCAACGTTTAAAATATTGAAAACCTGGTAAGTATTGTTTGACATCAAGTCATAGTCTTGTTATTTTATTATTGCTGATTGAACAGATTTATGAGTGAAGACTTAAGCCTTGAGTAATCATTTCTTATGTATGCCAAACAATAATTTTTCAATGTCTTTTTTTCTTCAAACGGTAGAATTTGAACTGAGGGAGATTTCGCTGCTATTTATAGTAAGGGGTTAACTGTGGTAGGAGAATTCCATGTTGAACTGACTTACAGTGAATATAATAGCTGACTATAATGTGAATGTTGAAATTAAGTTAGTGCTTATATGAAGTGGATAGCACTTATGATCAAGAAAAATTCCAAATATATCAATACACGGTACTTAATGATTTTTCATTTAAGAGATTAGGGTATGGTGAGTGAAGTTTGGTTTTTATTTCTAGTTGGTTGACCTACTTTTAAGTGACTCCTTCCTTTGAAAGTTTGTTGTAGGTAACATACGCAACATACACCATCTATATTTATTTCACCAATTCGAGTTAGCCCCGGCCGCGTTGTAGCCGATCGTAACACTAACATCGAAACCTTTTTTTGGATCTATTTTAAAACGGGGGCGCCAGTTTTCATTTATGTTTTATGTAGTGTTTTTGGTACGGAAAGACTTTCAAATTTCGTATACCTATCTATTTTGTGTTATAGAACAGAAAAATATTTTTGTATTCGAATTTATTTCATGTAAAAAATTGTCTTATTTCGATAATTTCTACTAATCACTGACGTCTATTGAGTTGAAAACAGTTAGCGCTGTAACGGTGTATATCGTATTAATCCCCTAACCCTAACCCTACCCCTAACTAGACTGTTAACCGTAAACCTAACCCTAACACTAACCCTAAAACTAACCCTAACTCTAGAATCCGAACTCTAAAATTGTTACACACATAGATAGGCACAGCGTAATTTATTATATAAACAATATATGCGTATAAATTACGATTAAACCGGATGAAATATGTCACAGGGAATAACATTTTTATGACCGCCCAGCAGTAACTCTATTGGGCTGAATAGACGTCAGTGATTGGTTGAAATTACAGAAATACGACAACTTTAACATGGAATAACTTGCGAATTCCTTTTTTTTTTGTTAAGAAGACTAAGAGTAAAAGATGTTTTATATGACACATTCTACCAGTGTCCCAAGTTTCAAAGTATTTCGTTAGTCTTTCGTTAAGAAAATACTGGCGCCCCCGTTTTAAAATAGATCCTCTTTTTTGCTTCAGAAACTTCACTGATAAAAACAATAACTGCGTAAACGTATCTTTGTAAGGATAACGATTTCTCATATAAACCATACAATGTAAGGAATCACACAGTTGATCATGTATATATATATATATATATATATATATATATATATATATATATATATATATACGATGGGCTTCTTTCTCTTTCCGTCCACGAAATTCACACAAGGCTTCAGTCGGCCCGAAGTTATTGTCGGAGAGACTTTCCCACTATGCCACGAAGTGGGACTGAACACGGAACCATGTGCTTGAAAATCAAGCTTCGTATCACACAGCCACGCCTGCGCCTGTATGTAAGTATATATATGGTGCTCCAGCATGGCTGAAGTCAGATGACTGTATTGCACTATTTAATAATATTTTCTCATATATATATATATATATATATATATATATATATATATATATAAATATATATATATATAAATATATATATATATAAATATATATATAAATATATATATATATAAATATATATATAAATATATATATATATAAATATATATATATATAAATATATATATATATAAATATATATATATATATATATATATATATATATATATATATATATATATATATATATATATATATATATATATAAATATATATATATATATATATATATATAAATATATATATATATATATATATATATATATATATAAATATATATATATATATATATATATATAAATATATATATATATATATATATATATATATATATATATATATATATATATATATATATATATATAAATATAAATATATATTGTCTCCCCTACATTAATCCTTGGATCTTTGTAGGGAACGGCATTCACCGTGGATTTACTAATTCCTAATTCACTTTATGTGAGAACGCTTATATACATTCAAATTTATAAATAAAAATTCACACGTATGTGCACATCGACATAGATGTAGAGGGTTTCATTAAATTGCGATGCGATGGAATCCATGGTTCTGAACAAAAGACAAGTTAATATCTGTAGTTATTTACCTTCAGCTCGTCTCTGGCCCTAGCCTTATGCCAGGAATTCCAGCTGCAATTAACTCGAATTCTTCAATTTCGGCGTATCTAGTTTCACATTACCAGACACGTCCTACTTTTTCTAAGCATTAAGTTACAATTATAGTTTAAGGGAAATTTGGGTTGGTATTTCTCAGAGTACTGAAAGAAACGATACGGCTTACAACATATCTTTGGATAAACACTCGGTAATGCAGACTGGTCTTCAACGGCTGCAGCACTTTAGACTATGAAGAACAGCGTCGGCCTGGCTGTAAAAATCTACAATAAAATCACCGGGAGAACCTGAATAAGCTATAAACATTTCTCAAACCAAAATATTAAAAGAAATAATTCAGTCAGTGTGTAATTTGATACGGTACTATACTGACGATCGAACACTTAATATAACTTTCTTACGGATTATTCCCTTTACAACACCTACACACAGCCCACAGCATTTAGTAGTTCCCATATTAGCTTTGTGATAATGTAATTCTTTCAGAAGACAATGAAACTTTATTCTAAGCCGCCGGCTAAAGTTTGATATGATTTTAAACAGAAAGCGCACGATATTGGGATTGCAATAAATTCTTTCAAGCTATTTATTTTCTAATATTCCCATGAATATCTTTCTATTGAGATTTCTAAATTGAAATTCTAAAAACACGCTGACGATTTTCTTTTCCGTTAAAATTTTCTTTTCCTATTCTCTATTTCCTTAGGCATTTAGATAGTAATATTTTTCGAGAACCGGACGAAGAAATTTTATTTAGTATCAGACACATAATCAATGATATGCTTCAATATTACTACATTATTTTCGTTTACAACATGGTGTTAGGTTGACGGGATCAGGAGTGCGTCGCTCACAATTTTTTATGGCGTTTAATTACTTTATGTTCTGGGTTCGAATACCACTAATGTTGATTTCATCTTCCCTCGTTCCGGATTGGACAATTACATAAGAATCAGGCAAAGTAGAGTTATCACATGATCAACTGTGTGATTCCTTACATTGTATGGTTTATATGAGAAATCATTGTCTTTACAAATTAGATACATATGAATATGTGTGTCTTTGTGGCTATATTTGTCCCTCCACCATCACGCAACAACCAATTTTAGTGTGTTTGCAGCACCGTAACTTACCGGCAAAAGAACTGATAGAATAAGTACTAGGTTTACAAAAATAAGTCCTAGGGTTCATTTCTTCGACTTTGGGGCGGTGCTCCAGCATAGCCACAGTCAAATGACTGAAACAAACAAAAGAATATATATATATATATATATATATATATGATTTCCAATCAAGATTAGAGTGGCGTAATCCGAATGAGCAGGAACTGGTATATCCAGGAATTGGTATCTCCAAAGCCAGCCAGAAGGCCAATATTTAACCGCGTGTGTATCGTTGGCGATTTTCTTTCTATCTCTTCCCTTCTTTGGACTTTTTCTATATTTCTGATGAAGAGCGCAGCTCGAAACGTGAAATCCTCTTTCTTTTCTTTCTTTCCTGAGCGCCCAATAACACTGAGCTTATTCCACGTCCTCACTTTGTTGTTTTTTCTTGCTTGTTCATGTTTGGATTGACTATATATATATATATATATATATATATATATATATATATATATATATATATATATATATATATATATATATATATATATATAGATAGATAGATAGATAGATAATAATAAATGGAGCAAAACGCATGTCAATAAACGTTCCTTTAATTCGTACATACGTTTCGAAATAAATGATAGTACTTTCACAAAGAAGAAGGAGCTGGCCGTTGGGGTTCCTCATTTATTTCTCTTCAGGGAGTTCATAATAAAACATGTAATAGCAAGACAAAAACGAAATGATGGGGTAACTTACGAGCAGAGATGTTATATGGTCAGTGACCGTTAGAAGGTTTGTTTACATAGAGGTATAAAGGGGTCAATGATATTATTCCATGGGCTTTAGGAATAAGAACGCTAGTTTACATAGAAATATAAAGGGAGGGTGTTTTTGACGTGATGCTATATATATATATATATATATATATATATATATATATATATATATATATATATATATATATATATATATACATATGTATATATACATATATACATATATATATACATATAAATATACATGCATATATACATATATATATACATATATATATATACACACATATATAGATACATATATGTATACATAGACACACACTCACACACACACAAACGCATATTTATACATACACAAAGGAGAATTTGTTTTTGAAAATGTACCTGAATTTGAAAAACTTGTAACTGCTTTTAAATTTACGTACCAAACTAGTTTCTACATTTTTTTGTTTATCAATGCCATAAATGTACAATGGGATTTGAGAAATTTAATATTGCGATATAGAAGAATATAAAAAATGTGCATGATTAAAAGTTTGGTCGTACTGAGTTAAGACAGCGAAATAAGAAAAAGAAGAGAGTAACTTTTTTTTTTTTTTACAGTTTCTGTCACCTTGCCTGTGAATTTTTTTCTGTCGCGTACATGGCTTTTTGCTTGTAATTGAGTGTTTTGGAATATATAGGTTTTTTCCGCGAACGGATCTAATTTTTGTTTCGTTATTACTCTGATGATGTCTTATTCTTTCTGGTGGTCAAGTTTGGCATTCTACCAATTTGACTTCCCTGTGGTTGATTCCGCTTAGTTGATTCTCTTAAAGGGTCAATTTGTTATTTTTTGCTGAGAATCCGGTTCTGATCGAAGGTAAAATTTCATTGGTCTAGAGATAGCTGACGTCAGCGATTGGTGTTTGAGAAGGTGTATGATGTTATTATATAGTGATGAGGAGTTGATGTTTCGAAAACCAAGAGGAAGACTGTTACTAAATTATTTTGAATTATGCTTGTTGTATCTGGTTATTTGTGTGTGTGGAGAAATTGAGTTTTTTCTTCTTTTTAGTGATTTTTCTTCTTTCTAAAGGATATTTAGCTTTGGCTTATATTTTTCAATGTGTATACTTTCCTGATTCAATCAGAATTAGGTTGAAGTGCTACGGGTGCATTGAGAGAGAGGGAAAATTTGGTATTTCGAGTTTATGTCTGCGGGGTATTGGTCAAGGTGATTACTTACGGAAATTTTCCTGGTCATGGGGTCCCGGATTTGTTGCCTGTGTACCGTTAGTCTGTCCAACAAGGTCAAATTAGATTGACCTATGTTGTCTCCATCGCATCCAGAACATTTGAGGATATATATTAAGCTCTTCGATACAAAGGTGAAGTGATATTTTATGGTAAAAGTTTGACCTGACTTAAATTTGTATGTTGAGCCCTCCAATAGATAGATGCAAGTCTCGGAGTTAGGGTGGTTGTAGTTTTTTTACTAGAGGGGTTGTAATTTTGGTGGGTAATTTGGTACTGGTGAGTAAAATTTTTAGGGATTTCGGATGTCGCTTGCTTGTAATCATTCTGCTGCCAACGAATTCTGAGTGAGAAATTGCGAATGAAAAGTGTTGCAGCAAAATTTGTGCCTCACTTGCTCACGGAAAATCAAAATGCGTGTCATGAACTAAAAGAACAGCTGAAAGTTAATCCGGGCCCTTTTTTGAAGTTCATCACTGGTGTTGGAAGCTGGTTTTATGGAATTTGCAAATGTGAAAGTGGTGAAGAAAAAGAAAAAAAAAAAACCAGGGTGGCGATACAAGTCATCATTTCGAAAGAGTTCTAAGACTGGTTCGAACGGTAGCAAACGCGTCGGAACAGATGCATTGCTTCAAATGGAGAATAATTTGAAGGCGATAAAAGTGTAAACATGTAAAACTAAGTGAATAAAATAGTATTGCAAAATTTCGGTTTCTTTCGGGTATCTCCTCGTATATACATACATAGATCCATACATACAGGACATTCTATAATGAAATCCGTCAGAAGGATAATCCCGAGGACAAAGAAATAAAAGCCCAAAATATAGTAGAAGCCATAGCTAGTCATAATGAAAAGGAATACTGGTGGAATGTACCAGTGAAGTCCTCAATAACATGTAAGCACAAAAGACCTGATATAATGATTTGGGATAGAGAAGAGAAATTGTGCATAGTTGTGGGAGTTAGCTGCCCAGCGAATGTTAACATAAACCTGAAGATCAGTGAAAAAGAAAAAAAAAATATGCTGAACTATTGAGAAATCTACAGTTGCTCTAACCAGATTACAAGTTCAGGTATATGTAACACACTGCCTAAATACCAACCTTGAGAAATTAGGCTTCTCAAAACCACAAAGGAGAACACTAATTCGAAGGCTACAGATCCAGTCTACTACTGGATATGTGAAAATCTTTCAAACTTTCCAGAAGTTTATCATTTAGATATATATATGAGCATGTCTAGATATGTAACTGTATGCGTGAGAATACATACATAATACATACATACATACATACATACATGCATACATACATACATACATACATACATACGTACATACATGCATATAAAGATACCTTTCAATGAAAGAACCTTGGATCACGGTTAGAAACCGGTTCTTTCTCTATTGGGAAGAAATCTTGAAATAAACCGAATAATGAAATACTTACATACATAAATACATGCATGCATGCATGTATTCATACATACATACATACATACATACATACATACATACATATACACACAAACATACATACATACATACATACGTACGTACATACATATGTATTATTGGGATCCGGACAAAATCCCCCTAGGACAAAAGACCCTTGGACAAAACCCAGTTATAATTTTTGATTACCCTTCATTTTTTTTTCATTTTCTATAAACCTTTCACCTAGTTTGAGTCACAGGACTGCGGCCATGCTAGGGTACCATCTTGAAGAATTTTTGTCGAATGTACCGACCCGAGAATCTATTTTAGGTAATTTTCACCCAGTACATAAAATTAAGCCATGAAAGTCTTTCAACATGCTAGAAATAACAGCGAAACCTTAAAAAAAAATTATAATTTAACGTAAGCAAAAACGATAATCGCGGTTGTAAAAAAATATTTATTTTGAAATATTGCAATTTTTAAGAAAAAAAATATATTAAATCGAAAATAGACAAGTAGAACAGAATAACAGAACACAAGATTGTTTATTATTCAATGTAAATATTGTCTGAATTCTAACAAAGGGAAAGCATTTACATCTAGAAATGTGTAGAAACATAAAAACGATAACAAATATGTTTGAATGATTAGCCTTCGGCACTATAATTCTGTAAGACCTTCAACAGCCGGAGCTAGTTCAAAATGTCAGCTCATTCTCATTAATCTGCAAGTGCTAAGAGACCAAAACAAAAGACTTTAAATATAAATTTTCAAATGATTTTTCTGCTACAACAAATTCTTCAAAGCGGTGTCCCAGGATTACCGCAGTCCAATGACTGAAACAAATGAAAAGATTTTCAGGAAAAAAAAAAAAAAAAATTACGAAGAATAACCAAAAAATAAAACCGAAGGCGTTGTAGAAGAATTTCAAGATATTTGATTGTTATTTCTAGCATGTGGAGATACATTCTAGGCTTAACTTCATGCACTGGTTGATACTTTCTAGGCTTCTCTTCGTGCGCTGCTTGAAAATCATTAAATAAAATTCCGGGTGGATAATTTGACTAAAATTCCGGGTGGATAATTTGACTAAAATTCCGGGTGGATAATTTGACTAAAATTCCGGGTGGATAATTTGACTAAAAATTATTCAAGGTTGTGTCTCAGCACAGCCGCATTCTAATTACTGCACAAATTAAAAAGGAAAAAAAAATATTCTGGAGTCGATACGTTCAACAAAAATTAATTCAGGGCGGTGCCCCAGCATGGCTACTGTCTAATAAATGAAATAAGTAAGAGGTGAAAAAAATGAAAAAATAAACGAAAGATATAAAGATATATATATATCTTAAATTAATAATTATATATATATAAACGAAAGATATAAAGATATATATATATCTTAAATTAATAATTATATATATATATATAATTATATTATTTAATGAATAAATTGCTATAAATTGTTTTTTTTTCATGCTGACTACCTGATAATTATCATTAACGTGATTTTTATCCTTATTTTATGAATATAAATAAATAAAACATTAGCATAATATTTTCATTCCTCATCTAGAACCCGCATTTTCTGCGATCCTACGTTTGATATAAATACATGTGGTAGTCGTGTGAAGATTTTAGTCTGACTTTTTCGAATCTATCCTTGCAAGTGTTTGTGTATAGACGTGCAAACTCGCTTTGTTATGGCTATGTATTAACACTTGTTCCTATATATTTTTTTTACATATATCGCGATAGAGATAGATGAAAATCTATTTAAGATTTTAATCTTGAAATTAGCTAATTCGCAATCAATGTGGGGTCTTTTGAAATATCTTTTGAAACATCTACCCGCTTTCAATCGCATGTATTTATGGAGTTTTTTCGGTAGCTTCGTGATGCTTAGACATTAATTCAGTATGGAGGAGATAAGTCTTGTTTTGACTTTCTCCCTCAAAATAATATATATATATATATATATATATATATATATATATGCAAAATTATTAATTTAATATATAAATTGCTTTTTTCCATGCTGACTACCTGATAATTATCATTAACGTGGTTTTTATCCATATTTTATGAATATATATATATATATATATATATATATATATATATATATATATATATATATATATATATTAATGCTTGTATGTAAGAACGAAGGAGAATGCTTGTATGTGAAAACGAAAAGGTAGTAAGACAGTAGTATTCTTATATACAATATGTATATATATATATATATATATATATATATATATATATATATATTCACACACACTGTAGGATCAACTGCGGAAGCATGGGATTGCGAAGCGAACTCCTAATCAGTGCTGTAATATTTGAATTTCATTTCTCTCTCCCTCTTTCCGTCTTTTCCTCTGTCTCTCTCTCTCTCTCTCTCTCTCTCCCTCTCTCTCTCTCTCTCTCTCTCTCCCTCTCTCTCTTCATATGTCTATGTAGAAAGCATAACTTACAAATCTGGAACCATTCCAAGTAATTCAGAACTTTAACTGATCTTATTCTTTCAGTGAAAAATACTTGGATTCTATCCAGTAAATCTATTTGCTAAGTGTTAGCGAACAATAAGAGTTGTGAGGCTTGAACAGCAATTACACTGCTTCCCGTAAAGTAAACGAATAACAAGTTCTTTCTTAGGCAGAAAGCCATGTTTGTTTTAAGGGTCAGTAATGCTGTCAAATGAAGAGTCCCTAAACATGTTATTCGCTTTTGTTTATCGATTGTGAGATAGCTTATTGCTTGCATGATTCTGAAGTGAAGAAACAATCTAATTATATTTTGTTTTGCGTGTAAATGTGCAGGTCCGAAAACGGCAGTCCCAAAGTTTTACTGTCGCAACCGATCTTTGTGGCTCTAATTTTACTATTATAGGTAAAAGAACAATAGAGCAAACTCAACATATTACTTTTATAGCGGTGGGCCAGTATTTGGAGTAGTGGGAAGCCAGCAGAGCGATGGGCGATGTAAAAGGTGAAATAGTCCCTAACATTTCTACACCTCAGATGCTTTTGTAGCCCTTATTTCTGTAATTTCAGATCGCTGAAAATATGCTTTGCAGCATTCCTTGTGGCACTACGTTCAAAATACTACTGAGGCGTATCTTTGTTTTTTTTTTATCTCTCCGTAGTCAGTAAAATAAAGTTTTCAGTCAAATACTAGTTCGATATAATCAACTATCTCTTTCTTCCCAAAATAATTATTAAATTTATTTTATAAAAGTCATGTTGCATGTTTCAAGTTGTATGCTACAGCTTTGTACGTTAATAGCAAAAGTCTTGTACGGTAGTTCATCTCCAGTACAAGGTCAATAGAGGAGTAACTTCCTGATAATTTTTGTAATTCTGGTAAAATCGTGTACATCTGTTAATATAAAATATACATGAAAGTCTTAAATTTTTCTCAAATATTCCCAAAATAAAAGAAAAACAATTCTTTCCGCGACCCTTTGCAAGTTACGTAGCCATTGAATTTGATTGACAAAATATCACATTTTGAAAGATAGTAATTATTGCCGACTGACTCGAAACCAGAATATTACTGATAGATATTTTATGGGTAACAGAAATAAAGTAAAATAAAAGCAAGCATTTGTGATGTTGATTCAAAAACAGTGGCTACCGAAAATTTATGCTTGATTTTTTTAAAGCTGATTTTACTGAATAAGTAAATCAAATTTTAAATTAGGAACTAAAACTAAGATATTGAACAAAGATTTTAGTAAGATACAACAAATTATGGAGTTCAAAATTAACTGTGCATAACGTGCATTGTTTTAAATGCTCAACAGAGAGCGTTCGCCAGATGTGTACTTAGAACCGAGATGAACATGTTATTATTCATGTTCATGATAAAACCTCACTGTTTATGTATTCTTGCGCATTCATCACATCCAGGAGAGAAAGTTTTCTTCGAATGACATGCACAACAAAGCGATTCTTATACGGAACATACTAGTAAATGATTCAAGATTTCAACTGCTTTGCAGTCACAGAAAAGGAATTAAATAGTCAGTTCTCATTTGACTTTGGTGCCTGAACGTGGAGATGATTAATATTATTTCAAGTGTACCAGGTTGAGTCAGAATACTTTTCGGATATCATTAATTTGATTCCAATCATTGTTGAATTGTTTATTGTTTATTTTCTGATATAAAATATAATCATTATTTTCAAAATTTTGAAAATTAGTGGTGAAACATTACTATTAGATCGATGTTACACTACCTGTAGAAAAGAAAAAGACTGAGTGCAAGGGGAGCTTGAAAATTAATTAATTATGTGGAATGCGTAGGAACTATCAACGAACCCGTGGTACAAAACCTGATGTTTCATGAAAGAGAGCTCCCATTCAAAATATCTACTCAGAATGCAGTGTGGAATGTATTAGCTAAGAGTCGAGTCGTCAATGTGCCAAGCAAGACAAATTCGCATCTTCTTTCCAAGTTAAATATAAGTCGGCTGATCTGATTGAACGTCGAGAGTCTGGGGCATTTAGGCAATATACCAAACTCACCAAACTTGGGGTGGGTTGGTGAGTGCCTGACATCATTAAAGAATGGGATAATCGCCAGCAGCAGTTAATGGTGGAGAGACTAGAGAAGAAGGAAATCGCCAACATTGCGGTAGATAGATGACTAACAACAGACTCGGATATTTAAAAAAAATCATGGTGGACCGTTTACTAGCCGCTCTGAGGTAGATGCTTATCAGATGGCAGATATGCAAGATAAAGAAAAGATCGATAGGCTACATTTATAAATCAGACATGCCAGAGTCATTGCCCTTTCAATGCCAAAAGCCAGCGACATTTACCGTCTTAAAATTGTCAAAAAATGGAAATATACGCAATAAATTTGAAAATATATTTGCATAATGTGAGTTACAAGACAGATGTAAGCCTTATTGATTTCAATAATGCGTTGGATGAGTTGGTCTAAGGTTCTGAAGCCATATTGGTTTTGAGAGTATTACTGTATAATATGAATTACAAAACCCGGGAAATGTCTTTTTTTTCTTTTGTAAAATTAAATTATTAAATTATTTGTTATTAAGCTATTTATTCCAAATTAAATTCATATTCTATGACCTCAAAAACATATATAAGACTTATCACATGACATTCTTGGTAACAGCTACTGATTTCATTAAACAATTGTGTATCTTGGCCGCCATCTTAGGTCTCCACCATATTGGAAAATCAAATTGAAAAATTAATACCTTTTTTGATTCAGCGTATTAAAAACCTCATGCTAAGCTAATATACTATATATTTACGTACATTATAGCGTTTTAAATTGATTAAATTTCTTTTTACCCCTATCTTGGCGGGGTTTCAGTCTTCAAGGGGTATGTAGCAGGATGTTGCTAAAATCGAAATCGCACATAAAATTATATCATTGTTTTGTGACCTTAACCACAACTTTTCACGAGGTTCTCCAAAGAGAAGCTTGAAAAAATGAAAATAACATACCCGCCTAGTGTGACAAGGCTGACCCTTTGAAATACAGGTACTACTCATTTTTGCCAGCTGAGTGGAATGGAGCAACACGAGATAAAGTGTCTTGCGCAAGGACACAACGCGCCGCCGGGAATTGAATTCACGATCGTGAGCCGAATGCCCTAACCACTAAGCCACTAGCCTTCACGCCTAAATACCTGAAGGCATTTTGATTAACTCAGTCATGATTCTGAAAATTCGAATATTGGTTTCAAATTTTGGCACAAGGCCCAGTAAGTTCGAGAAAGTGGGTAGGTCGATTACGTCGACTCAAGTGGTCCCTGGTACTTCTATCAACCCCGAAAAGAGGAAAGGCACAGCCGACAGCATTATAATTTTAACTCAAAACG